>NW_022196893.1:16658758-16694105 GCF_008632895.1 Mastomys coucha | reverse complement strand
CTGGTGCACCTGACTGGAAACCAGTGAGTCCCCTCCACCCTGGGCTGCAGATGCACAGCGAGCTCAGGTTAAGGTTCTCTGCCTGACTCCTGGTGACCTACAGGTTTGAACTGCCATCTCCTGGACCGAGGAGGACCTAGCCCAACCGGTGCGCTTACCTGGCAATCTCTCAGTGACATGATTATGGCTTTGGTCTGCAGAGTGACAGCACAGGTCAAAGCTTGTGGAGGCTCTGAGGCGGACTAGAGAAGTGAGGGAGTTATTGACTGTGGATGGGGGTGTGGCGAAGTGAGGGCGGTGTGCTATTCAGATCTCTCATTGGTGGTTTAGGATGCACATGCTCAGATCAGCTCAGGGCCAGAACTCCCTGACCCATGAAGTCAGTGGTGGGTGTGGGAGGTGTGGGTGTGTGAGGAAGGAGGAGGAAGAATGGATGGGGCTAAAGAGTATGGGGAGGGGCATACCGGTCATATTTCTCAGGTTGGGTGCTCAAAACCAGACTGGCAGCTGCAGCCCCTGCTCCTGAAACACTCCCCTCCCTCTCTCCCAGTTTGAGTTTGAGTTAGGATCTCACTAATTGCTCAGGCTGGTCTTTGATCAGCTTTGTAGCCAAGGCAGGTCTCAAACTTTCAATCCTCTTGCCTGGAGTTTTACAGACCTGTCCTGCTAGGGCTGGCCATCACTTGGAAGTTCCAGGAAGCCTTCCTCTGATCCATGGTGTGGTACCCCCACCCCCCTCATCCCATCTCCATTGAATAGCAGGAACTTCCTGAGGGCCTCTGGTCTGCACCTCTGAGCCCAAGAGGCTATGTGATGGTGGCTTTAACTCTAAGGCAGAAACAAGAACAGGGCTGTGATGTGATGGACTTCCTGTAGGTCAGAGTACAACGGGTATTCATGTTTGTTCTAGCCTTGCCCATGAAGGTAGGCTTGCCAAAACTCTGCAGACCCAGGGATGAAGAATCTCTAGGGAAGCCCTGGTTAACTGAGGGACCCCGGGTGAGATGGGGACCCTCAGGAAGTCCCAAAGCCAAGTCCTCAGGGAGGAGCCGGGTTCAGGGACATGCAGCCCGCCCATTGGTATAAATCTCAAAGTGCGTTTCCATTTTGGTGGCCAGAAGTGCATTGAGGAGGCAGCAGAGGTCAGAGCTGGGCCACGGAGAAGTTAGTGTGGAGCAAATTCCAAGTTTTAGTATGCATTGATTGTCAATTACAGGGGAGTAAACAAAGTACCAAGCACTTTTAGTCTTGGGCTCCATGTTTTATGTCTCCCATTCTGGGAGGCTGAGAGAACAGCGGGGTCAGGGCATCAGCACGAGGGAGGGCTTGGAGAGAACCTACTTCCAAGTCTGCAGAGGCCAGGGACGGAAAGAGAAGAATCTTTTCATAAGACCGCCAACCTGGTCATGGGCCCCCCTCACACTGATTAAAAAACAAAACAAAACACAACTCTCACTTCAAAGGGAATAAGAGTTTATTGCTGAGTCAAATATGATTGATCATGACCCAAAACACAGGCTTTAGGTTGTCCGCAAAGACATGTTCTTCTGTGGGTGTGGTTACCTGAAACTGACTTACAAATCAAAGTAAGTCATAAGTCAGGGCATTTACCTAAGACATTAGTGGGGTCCGTATGTGTTGTGTTTTATTAAAAGATAGAGAAGAAATATATTTTGGTGGATGTGTAGTTAGATATGGGGAAAGGGAGTGCCTCCATGTGCCCATGCTGAGTCATCCCTTCCTCCTGAGAGACCAGCCAGGTATAGTATAGTATAGTATAGTATAGTATAGTATAGTATAGAATAGAGTTTATTCAGGGTATGGGGAGGGGAGTTGAGAGGGTAGGAGAGACAGAGAAAGGAAGAGGGGGGAGGGAGAAGAAGAGGGAGAGGGAGAGGGAGACAGAGAGAGACAGAAAGAGAGAGAGAGAGAGAGAGAGAGAGAGAGAGAGAGAGAGAGAGAGAGAGAGAGAGAGAGAGAGAGAGAGAGAGAGAGAGAGAGAGAGAGAGAGAGAGAGAGAGGGGAGAAAGGCTGGCCATGACCACATGGAGAGAGAGGATGTAGGGAGATTGGGGAGAGAGGACAGAGCAGGAGCAAGAAGGTAAGAGCAAGAGAGAGTGGAGGGGCAAGCAGCCCCTTTTATAGTGAGTCAGCCACACCTGGCTATTGCCAGGGAATGGTAGGGTAGAGCTTAGACAAATTGCTAACAGTATGTAGGTGGGTTTATGGCAAAGTGGTAATTTTGTTGTAGGTTTCAGATGCCAGTGGATGACATTCTTAGCTTTGGGATTCAAGAGATGTAGTAAGAGTTCATTTGAAAGGTTCAGAAGGATACAAAGTCAAAGTCAGGAATAGGCAATGCATGGCTTTCAATGGGGCTTTAAAATAACTCCAGATACTTTGGCTTTTATCAACATTTTAGTTCTCCCTTTAACTGCCAAGTTCAGTCATTTGCCCTTATAGAATCGCGTGTTTGTGTGTGTGTGTGTATGTGTGTGTGTGTGTGTGTGTGTGTGTGTGTGCGCACACACACGTGTGGGTCAAAAGTCAATTTTGGTTGTCTTATTCAGTCACTTCCCACATTGAGTTTTTGAGACTGTCTCTCACCGAACCTAGGGAGTCTAGCTGACCAGCAAGCCTGCCCCCAAATCCTGTCTCTGCCTCCCTAGCATTGGAACTACAGGTATGCCAGGCTATGGCAGCTTCTGTAGGCACTGGCGATGGGACTCGGATCCTTGAGCCTTCACAGACATCTCTCCAAACCCCAGCCACCAAAAGTCTATTTCAATATGTGGGCCGCAACCCCCTTAGAACTGCATATCAGATATTTACATTACGATTCATAACCTGTACAAAAATCAGAGGTGTGAAGTAGGGATGAAGTAATGCTATTCAAACACGAGGAACTGTATAAATTGTTACAGCATATGAAAGGTTGTTGTCTGTGGGTTTATGGTCTGTTCCGTGTAACTTTTCTGTTTCATTAAAAAATTAGTTTCCAAAAAACAAAACAAAACAAAAAACTAAAAAAAAAAAAAAAAAAGAAAAAGAAAAAGAAAATTAGTTTGGAACATTCTAGATCTAATTGCTTTCTGAATACCACAACTCTGGTAGTGATTAGGGTGTGACTATACAGACCTTAAGAGAACAGAGACATTCAGTCCAGGACACCTCTAAAAACCAAATTCAGATCAGGGTCACCCAATGGAAGCAGACAACCCGAAACTGGGATGTCAAAGCATCAATCTCCCGAAGAGTACCCAAGTCTGAGCCCCCTGATACAGATCTGACCAGGCTGTGACCAAGAGACTTTGTGGTGACTAGCACTGCCTGGACACTGAGTGAACATAGATTCGTGTTTTGAAAACCCTATGTCTTCTTTACTGCTCTGAGCTTGCTGTCCCAAAATTCTCCATTTTGAACATGAGAGCAAGCCCCTTCCCCACTCAGAGCCCTCACACAGACACTAGCATGACCTCTCTTTACAGCTCTGGCTCACCCTGTTGCTCCCTCCACCTCCTCTAGACTCAGTGTGTCACCTTTGTCCTGTTCCTTCTTTTCCTTGTGCTGCTGTCCTTGAGCTGTTTATGAAGCCTGTCCTCCCATCCCATGCAGGCCAGCGGCTGTGTGTGTGCGGGAATGGCTGGCACCTTCTCAGAGAGGCCCCTCAATTTCTCATACTCTCCCCCTTGATTTTCCTCATGCCACTCCTCATACTTGAAGTTAATCATGTTGTACTTCGGCCTAATATTTTTTTTTAATACTCCAGAACTTGTTTTATTCAAGTCTATAGTGCTAATTGAGAGACCTAAGCAGGGGCCCAGAAACTTACCTTTAAACAACAACAACAACAACAAACACTAGGTCTCAGGGTGAAACATATGCGGCCAGCTGCAGCTGCTGGGAGTCACCGGTTCTTCTAGGTAACATTTCCTGACAACTCTGCTTTTTGTACATTCTTTGCACTCAGGAGATCCAGATGGCCAGAGCTGTTTGAGGCCTTGGAGCCTAAAATAAGCCAATCACTTCAAAAAGTCAACTTGTTCATAAACCTCTTACCCAATCATATAATGCCAATACTTGGAGACTTGCAGGTTTTTCCATTAAAAACCCCTTCCCTTAAACCTCATGTTCACTCACCTAATCTCCTGGGTCAGGGAAGGTTTGCAGTACTGATCTCAAACAAACCCTGCTGTAAGTTGCATCGGAGTCCTGGTGGTCTTTAGAGGTTTGCAATCTGGGCATGGTCCTAATGAATTTGCATTTTGTTGCCTGGTTATCATGCAAACTGAATTTTACATTTAAGAACTCTTCTAATTGTATTTTTAAATTTTATTTCATGTGTGAGTGTTTTGCCTGCATGTAGGATGTGCACCATGTATGTGCTGAGTTAAGACTATAGAAGTCAGAAGAGGGCATCAGATCCCCTAGAGCTGGAGTTACAGATGATTGTGAATCACCGTGGTGCTGAGAATCAAACCTAGGTTGTTGGTAAGGACAGCCAGTGCTCTTAACTGCTGAGCCATTTCTCTAGCCCCTCTATTTTGGATTTCTTCTAAGGGTGTGTACATATGTATGCATATGTATGTGCCCATGTGTGAATGTGAGGGCAACCTTGACTGGCATCCTCAGGAACACCTTCCACCTTCTCTGAGCAAGGGTTTCTTGTTGACCTACGACTCACCAATTAAGCTATGCTGGCTGGTAAGAAAGCCCCAGGATCAATCATCCTGACTCACTTCCCCAGTTCTGGCATGACTATGGGGTGCCACCACTCCTTGACAGTTGGATAGTGGGGAGCAAGCTCTAATTCCTTAAAATAAACGTTTTAAGAAATAATGTAAAGACTTGATTCAATGCCAAAATTCCTTCTGTAAAGGAAATGACTTGCCAAATGGTGTTGGGAGCAAGCAAAAGGAATTCATTCTAAGGGTGACCATATTCCATTTGCAGACTCCATTTAATCATAGAAAGAAACTAAATTCAAGGTCCCAGGCCCTCAGGGAGTTGGGGACTCCCCTGTAGCTGAACAGCTTCTTCAGCTTTTGTCTGAGACCAGACATCTCAGGGACAACTTCTCCATCATCTTTGCTGGCATGGTCAAACAAGTCCAGGTTCCCAGGCCTAGGAAAGAACACTTATCCCATTTCTCCAAATATTTTATTAGTTGTCTATGAACTGGTAAAGAATTTAGAAATGGCTGTTATCTAAACCAAGGTGCATGTGTTATAAACAAATAAGTAAGCAAGTACCTGGTGTGGCCTAATTAACAACATGCACTGGACTCTCTCCTTTGTCCCCTTATCATGCTGAGTTCCAGAATTAAAGTCCAGGAGGAGAATGAATTAAGAACCTTGAAGCCAAGTTGCCCTGGATACAACTCAGTCTCCAACTGGTACACCCTTGTTTAACCCATAATGTCAAAATACAATTGGATAACTCCAGAAGACCCTCCAGTTCCCCCTTCAATTTGTGTTCCCATCCTTTGAAAATGTTGTACAATCTCCCTCGGGGGACAAAGTTCAGATCATGAACTGGCCACCTCTCCGAGATCTCAGAAAAAAAAGCTTTCATTTTTTAAGCATCTGTATATGAAGTGAGTTTCTTCCACTCCAAACCCAACAACGGTTTCCAGAAACAGTACAGCGAGGACTCCAGTTTGATAGCCAAACTCACAGATTTGAGTTTCCATTTATACTTAGGGTGGGTAAGTCCTGAGTGCCCCACCATTGTTATACAGCAAATGGAGTCGGAGGTTTCTGACTTTGGAGATAGTTCTTTTTTTTTTTTTTTTAAAGTTTTATTGCATTATGATGAGAAAAGTTACATGATTTCAATTTATCTAAATTTGTTAACATTTAAAAACCTATTTTAAGTAAATAGAATTAAATGACATTCTTGTTTCCCTTTTGTATCCCAACTCCTCCCAGAGACTCCCTCTTCATTACCTACAATATCTTTTTTGTCAAATTCCTTAACATATATAAAATATTACAACAATAAAAATGAGTATTATAAAAGTTGTTTGATATAAAACAACAATAAACTTAACAGTGTTATGTAGATGCTTGTCTACAGCAATACTGAAAATACATACGTTTTTCTCAAAAATTATTTTGAATAACTGCAGACATATTAACTGTATATTTCAAAATAATACATCACTACTAGTATTTTCTTAAATGAACACATATAAAGTCTTTTTTTATTTGTTTGTTTTGTATTTAGTAGAGTTTAAAATCTTGGCTCTTACTGTGGTAAAGCCCAAAATAAGAACAATTTTTAGACATTGGATTTTATTGTAATAAGGTTGTACTTCAATGACCCTCAAATCACCAAAGGATTTTACCTCCATTGTAGCTAAGCTGAGAGTTGACAGTTCTGCTGTGCCAAGGAATGAATTGTAGGCACAATCTTTGATTACAGACTTACTATGGTCTAAACTATTTGACTTGAGTGAGTGACTTTATTTTCAGCCCACAGAGAACAGGTTACATTCATTTAAGAAATTGTGTATGCATTGAGATGGTCTATCCTATCCATAAAATCATTCAGCAACTGTTTCAATGAACAATGGTTCTGCTTGGAGGGTGGCACAAACATTAGGTGAGGGTAAGAATTTGGTTCTTTGGCTGTGATAATTTGAAAAAGCATTCATCTCAGAGAAAGAGTAACTTATAATGTCCTCTTCTTCAAACTTGATACAAGAGCTACAAATTTCAAGCAAAGCATTCAGTCTCACTCTTTGTTGTTCTCTTTCCTACAGGCCACCTCCCAAGTTAATTGTCTATGTCTCCCTTGGGTATATAAATACTTTTGAAATATATAAGCTGTTATGAAAACCATCGTATAGTGTAAAAACATGAAATAAACAATACTACTAATAGAGAGGCTGAAATAGGAGAAGCAAGATTTCAAGATCCTTATGTTGTACATAGTCAGACACTGTCACAAACAAACAAGCTGAAAGTACTTATAGATTGTACAATATTGGACCTATTTCTCCAAATACCAAATTACAGAGACCATTGGATGACAATCAACAAATCTCTAATTCTCTAATTGGATTTCCATCAATTAGGATATGTTGGTAATATTAATTTTCATATTAAGATATTAAGAAAAGGTAATTGTCACTTCCTGTTGTTTTTGTTGTAAGAGGTGGAATTAGATTTGTGTTGAATTGTTTAAAGATTACTTTCTTGCTTCTTCTAGGGTATAGTTTTGCTCCTTATGTTGATGTTTTCCATCTATTATCCTTTGTAGGGTAGATTTGTGGAAAGATATTGTGTAAAGTTTGTTTTGACATGGAATACTTTGTTTTCTCCTTCTATGGTAATTGAGAGTTTTGCTGGGTATAGTAGCCTGGGCTGGCATTTGTGTTCTCATAGAGCCTGTATGACTTCTGCCCAGGAACTTCTAGCTTTCATAGTCTCTGGTGAGACGTCCGGAGTAATTCTGATAGGCCTGCCTTTATATGTTACTTGCCTTTTTTCCCTTAGTGCTTTTAAAATTCTTTCTTTGTTTAGTGCGTTTGGTGTTTTTATTATTATGTGATGGGAGGAATTTCTTTTCTGGTCCAGTCTCTTTGGAGTTCTATAGGCTTCTTGTATGTTCATGGGCATCTCTTTCTTTAGGTTAGGGAAGTTTTCTTCTATAATTTTGTTGAAGATATTTACTGGCCCCATTACATTGGGAGTCTTCACTCTCTTCTATACCTATTATCCTTAGGTTTGGTCTTCTCATTGCATCCTGGATTTCCTGGATGTTTTGGGTTAGGAGCTTTTTGCTTTTTGCTATACTGTGTACTCATAAAATAAATAAATAAATCTTTAAAAAAAAAAAAAGAAAGACCACTGGAGATACCACCATGGTGTGGTATCCCTCCCCCATCCCATCTCCATTGAATAGCAGGAACTTCCTGAGGGCCTCTGGTCTGCACCTCTGGGCCCACAAGCGCCTGTGTGATGGTAGCCATAGCTCTAAGGCAGAAACAGGAACAGGGCTGTGTTGGGAAGGACTCCCAGTAGGTCAGAGTACAATGGGTATTCATGTTTGTTCTAGCCTTGCCCATGAAGGTAGGCTGGCCTAAACTCTGCAAACCCAGGGCTGAGGAATCTCTAGGGAAGTCCTGGTTAATTGAGGGACCCCGGGTGAGAAGGGGACCCTCAGAAAGTCCCAAAGCAAAGTCTTCTGGGAGGAGCCAGGTTCAAAGACATGCAGGTCAGGGCAACAGCCCAGGGGAGGGCTTGGAGAAAACCTAATTCCAGGTCTGCAGAGGCCAGGGACGGAAAGAGAAGAATCTTTTCATAAAACCGCCAACCTGGAAATGGGCTCCCTCACACTGATTAAAAAACAAAAAAAAAAACACAACTCTCACTTCAAAGGGAATAAGAATTTATTGCTGAGTCAAATATGCATGATCATGACCCAAAACACAGGCTTTAGGTTGTCCGCAAAGACTTGTTCTTCTGTGGGTGTGGT
Organism: Mastomys coucha; assembly: GCF_008632895.1. Lineage (NCBI taxonomy): Eukaryota > Metazoa > Chordata > Mammalia > Rodentia > Muridae > Mastomys > Mastomys coucha. The sequence goes on along the minus strand of NW_022196893.1, from coordinate 16,685,621 downwards.
TACCTGAAACTGACTTACAAATCAAAGTAAGTCATAAGTCAGGGCATTTACCTAAGACATTAGTGGGAGCCGTATGTGTTGTGTTTTATTAAATGATAGTGAAGAAATATGTTTTAGTGGGTGTGTAGTTAGATAACAGGAAAGGAGTGCCTCCGTGGGCCCATGCTGAGTCATCCCTTCCCCCGGAGAGACCAGCCACATACAGTATAGTATAGTATAGTATAGTGTAGTGTAGTGTAGTATAGTATAGTATAGTATAGTATAGTATAGTATAGTATAGTATAGTATAGAGTTTATTCAGGGTATAGGGAGGGGAGTTGAGAGGGTAGAAGAGACAGAGAAAGGGAGGGAGGGAGAGAGAGAGAGAGAGAGAGAGAGAGAGAGAGAGAGAGAGAGAGAGAGAGGGGAGAGGCCAGCAAGGACCACATGGAGAGAGAGGATGTAGGGGGATTGGGGAGGGAGGACAGAGCAGGAGCAAGAAGGTAAGAGCAAGAGAGAGAGTGGAGGGGCAAGCAGCCCCTTTTATAGTGAGTCAGGCACACCTGGCTATTACCAGGGAATGGTGGGGTAGAGCTTAGACAAATTGCTAACAGTATGTAGGTGGGTTTATGGCAAAGTGGGAATTTTGTTGTAGGTTTCAGATGCCAGTGGATGACATTCTTAGCTTTGGGATTCAAGAGATGTAGTAAGAGTTCATTTGAAAGGTTCAGAAGGATACAAAGTCAAACACAGGAACATGCAATGCATGGCTTTCAATGGGGCTTTGAAATGACCTGAGATAATTTAGCTCTTATCAGCATTTTAGTTCTCCCTTTAACTGCCAAGTTCATTCATTTAGCCTTAAAGAATCTTGTGTTTGTGTGTGTGTGTGTGTGTGTGCGCGCGCGCGCACACACACACACACACACACACACGTGTGCGTGTCAAAAGTCAACTTTGCTTGTCTTATTCAGTCACTTCCCAGATTGATTTTTTGAGACCATCTCTCACTAAACCTAGAGCTGACCAACAACCCTGTCCTCAAACCCTGTCTTTGCCTCCCTAGCATTGGAACTACAGGCATGCCAGGCTATGACAGCTTCTGTAGGCACTGGCGGTGGGGCTCAGATCCTTGAGCCTTCATAGACATCTCTCCGAACCCCAGCCACCAAAAGTCTGTTTCAATATGTGGGCCGCAACCCCTTTGGAACTGCATATTATATATTTACATTATGATCCATAACCTGTACCAAAATCACAGCTGTGAAGAAGGGATGAAGTAATGCTATTTCAACAAGAGGAACTGTACAAAAGGGTTACAGCATTAGGAAGGTTGTGGTCTGCGGGTTTATGGTCCGTGTAACTTTTCCGTTTAATTAAAAAATTAGCTTGCAAAAACAAACAAACAAACAAACAAAAAAGAAAACAAAATTAGTTTGGAACATTCTAGATCTAATTGCTTTCTGAATACCACAACTCTGGTAGTGATTAGGGTGTGACTATACAGACCTTAAGAGAACAGAGACATTCAGTCCAGGACACCTCTAAAAACCAAATTCAGATCAGGGTCACCCAATGGAAGCAGACAACCCGAAACTGGGATGAGTAACCAAGGCTGAGCCCCCTGATACAGATCTTACCAGGCTGTGACCAAAAGAGACTTTGTGGTGACTAGCACTGCCTGGGCAGTGAGTGAACGTAGATTCGTGTTTTGAAAACCCTATGCCTGCTTTACTGCTCTGAGCTTGCTGTCCTAAAATTCTTCATTTTGAACAAGAGAGCAGGCCCCTTCCCGGCTCAGAGCCCTCACACAGACACTAGCTTGACCTCTCCTTACAGCTCTGGTTGGCCCTGTTGTTCCCTCTCCTCCTCTAGACTCAGTGTGTCACCTTTGTCCTGTTCCTTCTTTTCCTTGTGCTGCTCTTCTAGAGCTGTTTATGAAGCCTGTTCCCCCATCCAATGCTGGCCAGCTGTTGTGTGCATGCAGGAATGGCAGGCATCTTCTCAGAGAGGCCCCTCAATTTCTCATACTCTCCCCCTGGATTTTCCTCATGCCACTCCTCATACTTGAAGTTAATCATGTTGTGCTTCGGCTTAATATTTTTTTTAATACTCCAGATATTGTTTTTTTCAAGTCTATAGTGCTAATTCAGAGACCTAAGCAGGGCTCCAGAAACATACATTTAAATAACAACAACAAACCCTAGGTCTCAGGGTGAAACATATTCAGCCAGCTGCAGCTGCTGGGAGTCACCAGTTCTACTAGATAACATTTCCTGACAACCCTCCCTTTCCTACATTCTTTGTATTCAGGAGATCCAGATGGCCAGGCCAGAGCCGTTTGCAGTGTTAGAGCCTAAAATAAGCCAATCATTTCAAAAGCTCAACTTGTCCATGAACCTCTTACCCAATCATATAATACCATACTTGGAGACTTGCAGTTTTTTCCTTTAAAAACCCGTTCTGCTAAACCTCATGCTCACTCACCTAATCTGCTGGGTCAGGGAAGGTTTGCAGTACTGATCTCAAACAAACCCTGCTGTAAATGCATCGGAGTCCTGGTGGTCTTTGGAGTTTTGCAATCTGTGCATGGTCCTAATGAATTTACATTTTGTGGCTTGGTTATCATGCATACTGAATTTTACATTTAAGACCTCTTTTAATTATATTTTTAAATTTTAATTCATGTGTGAGTATTTTGCCTGCATGTAGGATGTGTACCATGTATGTGCTCAGTTAAGACTATAGAAGTCAGAAGAGGGCATCAGAGCCCCTGGAGCTGGAGTTACAGATGATTGTGAATCATCATGGTGCTGAGAATCAAACCTAGGTCGTTGGTAAGGACAGCCAGTGCTCTTAACTGCTGAGCCATTTCTCTAGCCCCTCTACTTTGGATTTCTTCTAAGGGTGTGTACATATGTATGCATATGTATGTGCCCATGTGTGAATGTGAGGGCAACCTTGACTGGCATCCTCAGGAACACCTTCCACCTTCTCTGAGCAAGGGTTTCTTGTTGACCTATGACTCACCAATTAAGCTATGCTGGCTGGTAAGAAAGCCCCAGGATCAATCATCCTGACTCACTTCCCCAGTTCTGGCATGACAATGGGGTGCCACCACCCCTTGACAGTTGAATAGTGGGGAACAACTTCTAATTCCTTAGAATAAATGTTTTAAGAAATAATGTAAAGATTTGATTCAATGCCAAAATTCCTTCTGTAAAGGAAATGACTTGCCAAATGGTGTTGGGAGCAAGCGAAAGGAAGACATTCTAAGGGTTACCATTCTGTTTGCAGACTCCATTTAATCATAGGGAGAAACTAAATTCAAGGTTCCAGGCCTTCAGGGAGCTGGGGACTCCCCTGTAGCTGAACAGCTTCTGTTGTAAACTGTTGTCTGAGACCAGACATCTCAGGGACAACTTCTCCATCTTTGCTGGTAGGGTCAAAGAAGTCCAGGTTCCCAGGCCTAGGAAAGAACACTTATCCCATTTCTCCAAATATTTTATTAGTTGTCTGTGAACTGGTAAAGAATTTAGAAATGGCTGTTATCTAAACCAAGGTGCATATGTTATAAACAAATAAGTAAACAAGTGCCTGGTGTGGCCTAATTAACAACATGCACTGGACTCTCTCCTTTGTCCCCTTATCATGCTGAGTTCCACAACTAAAGTCCAGGAGGAGAATGAATTAAGAACCTTGAAGCCAAGTTGCCCTGGATACAACTCAGTCTCCAACCGGTACACCCTTGCTTTACCCATAGTGTCAAAATACAATTTGATAACACCACAAGGCCCTCCAGTTCACCCCTCAATTTGTGTTCCCATCCTTTGAAAATGTTGTACAATCTCCCTCGGGGGACAAAGTTCAGATCATGAACTGGCCACCTCCCGGAGCTCTTGAAAATAAAGCTTTCATTTTTTAAGCGTTTGTATATGAAGTGAGTTTCTTCCACTCCAAACCCAACAATGGTTTCCAGAAACAGTACAGCGAGGACTCCAGTTTGATAGCCAAACAACACTCACAGATTTCAGTTTGTATTTATCCCTAGGGCAGGTAGGTCCTGAGTGCCCCACCATTCTTACACAGCAAATGGAGTTGGAGGTTTCTGACTTTGGAGATAGTTCAATATTGCCTCAGCTTTACCTTCTGTTGTGGCAAGCAGGTTTTAGATAGGCAGTCAAACACATCATGTTCTGGAAGAGTGTGTATTTAAATTCTCACCCTTGGGCTGGAGAGATGGCTCAATGGTTAAGAGCACTGACTGGTCTTCCAGGGGTCCCCAGTTCAATTCCCAGCAACCACATGGTGGCTCACAACCATCTGTAATGGGATCCAATGCCCTCTTACAGTGTTTCTGGAGACAGCGACAGTGTACTCACACACATAAACAATTTTAAAAAGTTCTGGCCAATGGTATACATTAGTTAGTGAAGTGAAATGCCTGGAGAATTTCTCAAGGATGAACTTTTCCAGGTGTAAGTCAGGCAAACATCCATAATTATGATCTAGCTCACATTTCATTTGCTAACTCTGATGGCAGCCAGTCACGTGCCCCTCTACCTCCAAAATGCATCTCATTGTTCTCTACCGTTAGCCTCTTCCCCAGCACCTGAGAGGCAGAAGTAGAAGGCTCCAGTGTTCGATGGCCTAATTTTGCTCACCCTCATTGTCGTGGGATCTCCCTGAGAACTGAGACCAAGGCTGTAGGAAAATGCTGGTGTTCAAATGAGAGTTTTAACTGAATCAGCACACAAAAGAGTGAGCCAGTGAGAGAGGTTAAAGGTGCCTACCAGTCAACCTGACAGCCTGAGTTTGATCCCCTGGACCCCCATGGTGGAGAGAGAGAACTGGCTTCTGCAAGTTGTCCTCCCTCTGAAGTATGTGCACTGTGATGTGTACTTATACACATACACAAATAAATCACATAGGGAAGAAAAGGCAAGCCATTAGTAGTCAATGCTGATACTTTTCAAAAAAAATGGTACGTGGATGGTGATGGCTTAAAAACTTCAATTAAAAGCCAACCATGACAGCAGAAACAGACCTCTATTAAACACAGTAAGCAAGAATGAGAGAGACGCCCACATAGGAAGCACTCACAAGTGGCTGTCTTGGCTGCTTACCTAAAACAGACTCCAGGCAAAGCTTGCTATCAGATAGACACATGTCATAGTGACATGAAGGGCAATCTATCAAGAAGACATCGATCCAAAGACACATATAGTCACCAACCGACAGAGACCCAAAGTGTGCAGTGAGAAATGTCAGAAGGGGAGTTCAAACCAGAACTTTGCACAGCTCAGGTAGGAGATTAACTTCACCTGGAGATTACAGTGCTGGCCATAACCTCAGGGAGGCCATGGTAGATGGAAGTACTACGAGCCCTCTGGGTTTGATCATTCTCTAAGGTGTGACACTATAATTTAAGTTAGGCTTGGTAGTGCAAACCAGCTACTCAGTAGGCACATCACAGGCTTAAGGCCGGCCTGAGAAACTTAGCAAGACCCTGTCTCAAAATTAAAAGGGGTTGTTTTTAAGGGCTGGGGAATAGATTTCAGTGGTAGGGGGCCTGAAGAAGGTCTTAGGATCAACCCTAACAGCAGCATACACCTTCCTTTTAAGTTCACAGGGAATGTGTACCAAGAGGGACTCCAGGGTGGTCATTAAGGCAAGCCGGAAATATGAATGCCTAAAAATCATTCTGGATCTATTCTCTAGTCATAGCATAGTTAATTAGAAATCAATAAGCACAAGACTTCTTTTTTTTAAAAAAAAAATATTTATTCTATGTATGAGTACACTGGTATATTAGACACACCAGAAGAGGGCATCAGATCCCATTACAGATGGTTGTGAGCCACCATGTGGTTACTGGGAATTAAACTCAGGACCTCTGGAAGAGGAGTCCTTAACCTCTTAACCTCTGAGCCATCTCTCCAGCCCCACAAGATTTCTACATGAATTCCAAATGTTTGCAACTAACGACACCCTTTGGAATATATTATAGGTGCAAACAAAATACTAGGAGAATTAGAAATATTTTAAAGGAAAGATGACCAAAAATACATTAAGCAAGTAGGATGTAGTTAAATACTATATAGTAGGGACTTTAGAGTTTTAAACACAGAAGGATGAGGAGAAAGACGAAGGAAGAGGAAGAGGAAGAGGAAGAGGAGGAAATGCTCCATCACTGAGCCAAGATTTCATGTTAGGAAACTAGAGCCTAGGCTGCAGCTCAGGGGGTAGCCCTTGACCATCATTCCTGGAGACCAGAGGTTTGATCTTCAGTAACCTTCTCCCTCCTAAACCACATAGTTTTTTGTTTTTTGTTTTGTTTTGTTTTGGTTTTTGATTTTTGGTTTTTTGAGACAGAGTTTTTCTGTGTAGCCCTGGTTGTCCTGGAACTCACTCTGTAGACCGCCTGTCTCTGCCTCCCAAGTGCTGGGATTAAAGGCGTGCGCCACCACCGCCCAGCCCACGTAGTTATTTTTAGCTAGGTTCGGTAGTACACTCCTGTGATCCTACCTCCTAAGAGGCTGAAGCAGAACGATCTCCAGTTGGTTCCTGAGAAGACACGGTCTAAAACAAACAAACAAATAAACAATACATTTTAAAGTGAAGGAAAAAGAAAAAGAAACAAAGCAAACCACCAACAACAAACACCTCCCCCCAAAAAACCAAAAACCAAACCAAAACAAAAAACAAACAAACAAAACAACCAGTGTCAGATATCCCTGGACAGGCTGAGGACTGGCAAGGCCCTCCTGACTTCATTGTTTTGGAACCAGTTTTCCCGTGGGAGAGGAATTTCTGCTAAGAAGCTTTCTTGGTGTGTCCAGTTTTAAAAAGAAGAAACGAAGGGGGGCAGCGGAGCACGGGATTAACCTCATTCAGCAAGGCCTGATCCTGGAGCGGATCCATCATTGTGGGAAGAAAGTGGCAGCTGGAAACATTGAGTCCCTCTGCTGCCCAGCGTGTGCCTTGCACCTACCTTCCTGGAGATACTGCTGTCCTTTATGCCCAATGCCCTCTGAGAGTCCATTTCTAGCTGCTCTCTGATCCTCCTTGGCCCTGAGAATCCCCAGACCCACTCCCCCTGGAAGCCCACTGTTCTGTGACTTCCCACGTTCTCCTTGTGTGTGGTTCTCCACGGTCCTGAGACCTTTGATGACCCTGAGACCCCACTGTTCCTGGGAACTCACTGCCCTTTGGGACCCACCGCCCCTGGGAACATACTCTCCCTGAAACTCACTAGCCCTGGGAACCCACTGTCCCTGAGAGTCTACTGTCCCCGGAAACCCACATCCCGGGGTGAACCGCCTTATTCTGAAGTGGCGGAGCACGCTGCCCCTGCCCCGCGGCGAGCTGCGCGCCCAGCCCCTCCCGGTACGCTCGCGGCCCAGCCCAGAGTCTCGGCCGTTGCGCCCCGCGGTCCCGTAGCTAAGGGGTGGGGGGTGGGGGGAGCCATGTGGCCGGGCCCCGCGCTGCTGCTCCTGGGCCTGGGCCTGGGTCTGGGTCTGGGCAGCCAGCCGACACCCCCCGGCCCTCGCGGGCTGCCGGGCGTGCTCAGGGGCGCCCCGGGGTTGGGGCAGGGCATGAAGAGCAGCGTCCGGGACGGTGGCACCGGTGGCCTGTCCCCGCGCTCAGCCCCGCGCCGCGCCAGCCTTACATTGCCCCGTAGGTGCCCTTCGGACGCAGCCGCGCGCGTCCTCCTGAAACTCAACTCCTCGGACCCTGCAGCCGCCACGGCTATGGTGTCCTGCCAGATGGCCTGTATCATACAGCCACTGAAGATCAATAGGAAGGATCCGAACGCTCCCCTTATCCTGAGCAGAGGCGAGGAAGCTACCCTCAATGTCACTGTGGGATGGCACTGTCCTGATGCCTCGGTGATTCGCAAGAGCTGGGAGTACTTTTCAGTGGCCTCTGTGAATGACACCCCCGACTGGAACCGACCTGTGCTCTTGCCGCAGGTGCAGGTGACTAAGGTTTCCTCCCTCCACATCCCCAAATATGCCCTGCCTTACGGGGTGTATGTGTTTAACTTCACGCTATCCATCACCAGATGGGACCCTGTCTGGCCCAAGGTGACAGGCTCGGATAGCATCTATATTTGGGTTAAAAAACGCCCCCTGAAGGCTGTTCTTCCTGGAGACACAAGAGCAACCGTGAAATTCTCCGATGAACTGATTCTGAATGGAAGCATGTCCTATGACCCAGAGGCAGACATCCCCACAGAGGGACTCAGGTTTTTTTGGTACTGTACCACAAATCCAAGATACTATAGTGGCAACTATGTATTAGTGACCCAGGACGTCTGTCACCCAGAGCAGGAAACACTTAACTGGCCTTGGGCAGTGGGTCCCATACTAACCGTTCCACCAAAAACTCTTAGGGGCAATGGTGTGTATTACTTCAGAATGGTGGTACAGAAACAAAACAGAACTGCATTTTCTGATAAAACTGTACATGTGCTCCAGGGGCTCCAGCCCAAGGCGCATATTTCCTGCACTGAAAATTGTGGCCCCACTTTAGCTGTATCAGATAGATTCTCTCTGTTTCTGAATTGCTCAAGTTGTGACAGCCGGGATTTCTATAGCTGGTCCATTTTGTCTGGAACAGGTCATGAAGTGATGTTTGACTGGGCAGGGCAGGCCATCACCAGGAGGAATGGGCCTTATTTGTCCATAAAAGCTTTTGCCTTTAGGAATTTTTTGGAAAATAGGCTTTGGGTTTTTCTGACTCTGAAATCTTGGGGTGGTGTGACCATGACCTTGAGACACCCCATTGTCATTAACCATGGCCCTCAAGTTGGCAAATGCAAGATTAGTCCAGTTAGTGGGATTTCCATGGTTACTGAATTTGCTGTTGAATGCAGTGGTTTTAAGGATGAGAACCTCCCCCTTAAGTATAAAATAATAGTATCTGAGTTGGACAGCATTGGCGAAATTAGTTCCGTAGAAGAGAATACACTGGGTTCCATTGTGTATTCTGGGACAGAGCCTATAACACCGGTCTTCTTTCTTCCTGTTGGTACGGTGACAGATCATTATATTGTGAGGCTCTATGCTCAGGTCTATGACTCCTTAGGGACTTTTTCTCAAGTGACTTTGCAAGCCACCGTGAAGGCACCTACTGTCAGGGACTCTTCAAAGAACGTTTTACAGCAGCTGCTCAACGTCACCATGGAACCAACATCATCATTGTCTACTTTGCTTCAAAAGCAGGACTGGTTACAGGCAGGCTACTTAATCTACGTGGTGACTTCTGTCTTGAATAACATAAAAGGGGAGCCTGAACTTCAAGATGACAGAGCCCATCTCTTGGAACACCTCGTCAACCAGTCTTTTGTGATCACTATGAACACAGTGGATGAAATTGCTCAGTCAGTGATGGTGATTATCAAATTAACCCAGAAAGCCTCTGACTTGAGTCAAGTGCTTTTAGAAGCCACCATACTCTGGCTAAGGCAAGCAAACCAAGCCCTACAAGCATACCAGCGCAAACACAAGCACCTTCACTCTCAGCAGATTGAAATTGTGAGCACTGGCATCCTTACCAGTCTGTCTAACCTCCTTAAGATGATTAATCCCTATCACATGTTACAAGATCCTTTGTTTGTAGTAGAATCACTATCAGACACCATGCTGGCTAACAAGGTGCCAGGGAGCAAAACCACTGCACTGAGGACCAGCAACTTTAACATGTATGTGGAGAAAGTTGAAAACTGGAATGCTCTTAAGGTCTTTAGAAATGAGTCACTCTGTCCAAACTGCCTCCATGCGACACTGAATGCAAGCCTGGTTCCCGGGCTACCCCCAAACGCTCCGATTTCTATGATGTTTTGTGAGTTCACAGATGACCCCTTTCCTTGGTTGACCTACCCGGAAAACATTTCTACAGATGTGGTTGGGTTCAGAATGACGGCAGCCGCACACAACGGTAAGATCATAGAGATTACACCCGACACAGCAGAAGTATACCTGGTCAGAAAAGATCTGACCCTTTCGAGTTTTAACCTGACAGTGGGGCCAGCCATCAAAAGCGACGGGTTCTCAAAGATGACAGTGGGTGGAATTAGCTTTGAGGTGGACAGCGGAGGAATTGGGGAACTACTCATCCACATTGTCACAAATGTGACAGTGTTGTTCCAGGCCTTGGTATATGAAGGCAGTCAGCTCACTCCCACCAATCTACTGGCTACTTTCCTTGTTCCACATGACATCCCTCCCATTGCCAAGTGGAGTGGCCTGTTTGACCCAACCTGTTCAGTCAAGCAGGCCCGTGTGATTTGTCTGTCATCATCCCTGCTTCGAAGCATAGCTCAGCGCAGACATTCATTCAAGTATAACATATCCGTGGCCTTGCAGGCATCCCGTTTTGTCTTTAAGCCCACAAACAAGCTAGTGAGAATTGCTCTCTTTAGGGTTCACTGTTTGGACATGGATGGGATCCAGAGTGATTGGCAACAAAGTACCTGCACGCTGGGTGAGAAGACCACCTGGAAAATAGTACACTGTATCTGTAGGAATGGAAGGCGGAGCCGGCGGCAGTTGGCTTCTATGAAGCGGACCTACCATCGCTTGCACACTCACTTTGTGACCGCTAAGGTAATTGTGGTCCCTAACCCTGTGGATCTTCGGCTAGCAGTCATTAGTAACCTTATCCAAAACCCTGCAACCTTTCTGGCTGTGCTTTTCATTATGATCCTGTATGCTATCCTTGCTTTCTGGGCCTTGCACAGGGATGTGATAGATCAGTATCTTCGGGACAATGTTGTAATACTGACTGATAATGATCCTTTTGATACCATATGCTACCTGGTAACGATCTTTACTGGGAGTCGCTGGGGGTCTGGAACCAGAGCCAATGCTTTTATCCAGCTCATGGGAACGGAGAGTACCAGTGACGTCCACTGTTTAAGCCATCCATATTTTAAAACCCTATACCGAGGAAGTATCAATACTTTCCTCCTAACGACAAAAAATGACTTGGGGGACATTCATTCCATCCGAGTGTGGCATGACAATTCGGGTGAAGCACCTAGCTGGTACCTAAGTCGAATCAAAGTAGAAAATCTCTTCCACAAGCGCATTTGGCTTTTTGTGTGCCGGAGGTGGCTCTCTGTGGACACCACTTTGGATGCAACATTTTCTGTCACCAATCCGGATGAGCCTCTGAAAAGGAAAGATTTCTTCTTGATTGATCTGAGTGATAAGCTCGGGAAAAACCACATGTGGTTCTCCATTTTCACGGACATTGCCCCCAAACCATTCAACAGGCTCCAGAGGCTGTCCTGCTGCTTGGCCACGTTGCTAAGCTCTCTCGTTTGTAATATCATGTTTTTTAACCTGGACAGAAAGGAGCAAGTTGAGTCCAGACATGGGTATATCATCAGATCGATGGTGATAGGAATCGAAAGCGTCTTAATCACAATTCCTGTGCAATTATTGATAACTTTTTTCTTCACCTATTCCCAGAAGAATCCTAAAGTGACTCTAGACAAAGTGGCACCTCAGAAGCACCCCCTGATGTCAGAGGAAGGTCTGTCCTGGAAACAGCGATTGAACAAATGGCATGAATATGAAATGAAGGCTCTTCCGAGTAAAGCTGCCATGTCCACCTCTGCTCCCAAGAAAAAGGACTTTGAAACCTCACAGAAGCATGAGAAAGCAGACACCCAAATGTCCAATAAGAACTTCAGTAACAATAACCTAGTAGACAGTGAAGATGTACCCCCGAAAGCTTCCTCTTCCCAAATGCACACTACTGAGTCTGTTAAAAAGAAGACCCAGATTATCCTGCCCAGGTGGTGTGTTTATATAGCCTGGTTTTTGGTGTTCGCTACTTCCGGTATATCATCATTCTTTATTGTATTTTACGGCCTGACTTATGGCTACAAGAAGTCAGTAGAGTGGCTCTTTGCATCGTTCTGTTCCTTCTGTCAGTCTGTGTTCCTCGTACAACCATGCAATATTCTACTGAGGTCAGGCACCAGGACCCAAAAGCCCAAGTACTGTAAGAACCTCTCGTGGTCAAGCAAGTACCATTACTCAGAAATCAGGCTGCACGAGTTGAAGATGACCCTAGAGGAGATGGAGGAGCTTCATGAGGACATGGCCTACGTCCGAAGCTTGGGCATGTACCAGCCCATCTCTGAGGACAAAATCCAAATCCTCAGGCGGAAGAACAGGATCCGGAGGAGGTCCTTCTTGTTCCTGAGCTACCTTGTGACTCACTTCATATTCCTGACCCTTCTCCTGTTGCTCATTTTCTCACTGCGCCACAACGATAGCTTCTACTATAACCAGTTTATTCGCCATCGGTTCTCCATGGATCTCGACACTGTGATGAAGCTGGGAGATATCTATAAATGGCTCAGTGGCGTACTCCTGCCTTTGTTACACAACGACCCAAACCCAACGTTCCTTCCAGACAGCTCATCTAAAATCCTTGGCCTTCCACTCATGAGGCAGGTAAGGGCCAAACCTAGCAACAAGACGTGTCTGTTGGCCAAGAAGTTTGTGCAGAGCAGCGTTGCAGGGGAAATCCGTTGTCATCCACAGTATGGCATTGACCCAGAAGACACACAACACTATTCCAGTGTCTGGAATAAGGCTGGCAAGCGGTCTACAGACAAAGCCAGCAATGGGTTTACTTATAAGCCTCTGGGGAAGAAATGGGTGTATTATTCCTATGGAGCATTAAACACCTACGGTTCTGGAGGGTATGCATTCTACTTCTTTCCAGAACAGCAGATGTTTAATTCCACAGTAAGGCTCAAGGAACTTGAGGGAAAGAATTGGCTCGACGAGCTGACATGGGCCGTGATCGTGGAACTGACCACTCTGAATCCAGACACCAGTCTGATGTGTAGCATTTCGGTTGTATTCGAAGTCTCTCCCTTAGGGGTTGTCAACTCCAGCCTCTCTGTGTATTCCTTCTCACTGGCTGATTTCAATAGAAACACCTCAGCAGAAATCTACCTGTACACCGCCATTCTTATTTTCTTTTGTGCCTATGTTGTGGACGAAGGCTACATCATCATGCAAGAGAAAGCCTCCTATGTAAAGAGCGTGTACAATCTGCTCAACCTCTCTCTCAAGTGCATGTTCACTCTCCTGATAGTGCTTTTCTTTTGGAAGCACCTCCTGGCCACCAAAATGGCCCGGTTTCACCTCGCTGACCCTGAAGCCTTCACACCCTTCCATGCCATTTCTCGGGTTGATCACTTCATGAGGATCATCTTGGCTTTCCTGTTGTTTCTCACCATACTGAAGACACTCAGGTATTCTAGGTTCTTCTATAATGTGCGCCTGGCTCAGAAGGCCATCCAGGCCGCCCTTCCTGGTATCTGCCACATGGCTTTGGTGGTGTCTATGTTTTCCTTCATGTATGTAGCTTTTGGGTACGTGGTGTTTGGTCAGCATGAATGGAATTACAGCAACATGATTCACGCCACCCAGACCATCTTCTCCTACTGCGTGTCAGCCTTTCAGAACACAGAGTTTTCCGGCAACAAGGCTCTCGGGGTCCTGTTTCTGTCGTCTTTCATGTTGGTGATGATTTGTATCTTCATCAACTTGTTTCAGGCAGTGATTCTGTCTGCCTATGATGAGATGAAGCAGCCTGCATACGAGGAGCCGTCCGATGAGGCCGAGGCTGTAACCTATTTGTGCAACAGGCTAAAATCTGGGTTTGACTTTCTCACCTCCCGATTTAGAGACAAAGACCAATCCGGCTTCTTTGTCGACATGCTCTATGGGCAGCCAGAGAAGAATACTCGCCGGTTCCTGGGGCTGAAGGCCAGAAACATCAACGGGAAGAAAATGATTTATCTTGTTGTCTGATGGGTGACGGTCGGAAGGGCTACAAGCCAAGAGTGTCCCAAACATGACTTATGTTTGTCGAGGGGACTAAAGAGTGCCTGATGGCTCAGCCAAGCACACCTCCACATCTGAAGCATCCCCACGCCGGGCCCTGATCTTGGGAACAAGAGCATGAACAGTGAGGCATATCGGGGGAGAGAAGAGGATGGTAAGGTGGGATTTTCTCTGGATGGGATTCTGTGACTCCTGGTTCAGAGGCAGTGCTCCTTTTGTGGGAGCTTGCAGCAGTGGGGCAGAGTGGCAGCCACTCATTTTGAGACCCAGCTTCAAGGGAAAGAGCTGGCAAGGTCCCATCGTGGATTCGGCCACAGTCAAGCAGCCTCTAGACAGAAACAGACTGTCAGCCTTCCTGGAGGTCTCCTCTGCAGACCACCCCTGAGAAGCCTCTCCTCAAGTCCTCCTGCAGGCCAGGGCTAGAGGGGTCCCCTGGGGACTTCCAGAATTTGCTTTAGAGTTTGAGAATGCAGAGATGAGAAAGCAGGGGACAAGGACCTGAAGCATCCCACTTAACTCCCTCAGACCGTGCATCACCAAAGCACCTGGTAACATTTTATGACCAAGAGAGGCACCTGTTGTCAACAAAGGTGCACAAAGGTCCATGTTGAAATATGGTGCACCTTCTACGGACTGAATATAACAATGTGTCTGATGACTCGGGCATTTGGTTATTGTATTTATGACTTGATAGATTATTTAGGAGTAAGGAAATGTGGTTTACTGTTCAAGAAGAACAAGGGCTAACAGTTGTTACTTTGTTACTCAGAAGCACGTGCCTTTATGTTGATGCCACTTTTAAGTTTTATATGAATTAAATTTGAGATTTCTTCTATGACCTGTGCAGTGATTTCTGTGAAAAGGATCAAGACATTTCTGTGGCTGCCTTGAACGCTGAGGGCCAGAGAAGGGAAGTACACAGCCGAGGCCGAGGCGGCACTATATTCACATCAGCCTCCTCCGAGAACCTTTTTTAAAACAAGAGATTTATTTTTATTTGTTTGTTTTGAGACAGCGTTTCTCTTTGTGTATCCCTGGCTGTCCTGGGACCAGACTTGCTCTGTAGGCTAGGCTGGCCTCTAACTTACAGAGATCTGCCTACCTCTGCCTATAAAATGCTGGAACTAAAGACATGTCCCATTACCACCTGGCTCTTTGATAGGCTTTTAAGACTCACCTGGATAGCATTATATACTTTTTTTTCTTTTTTTGAAACAGGACCTCATTATGTAGTTCTGGTTGGTTTGGAACTTACTATGTAGGCCAGGGTAGTATTGAACTCACAGAGATCTGTCTGTCTCTGCTTCCCCAGTGCTGGGATTAAAGGCTTGCATCACCATATTCAGCTTTATTTTAAAGTTTGTTCTTGGACAATTGCATACAAGTATGCAATATCTCTCAAATCCACCCACTCCTGCATTTCCCCCACACTCCCTCTTCCCATGTTCATGCTTCCAACTCCTTCTCTGTCTTCATCCAGAGTCTACCCTAGAAGTATATGGGTTTAGGACCATGACCAACTTACCAGTGGCCATACCCCCAAAGAAATGATTCCTCCTTCCCCAATAGCCATCAATCACCAATAACTCCTCCAATAGGGTCGAGCCACATGAGTCCCTCCCCAATCCATGCTGTGATGTTACCTGGCTTGGTCTTATGTAGGTTCGTATAAGTAACCATAGCTGCCGCAAGCTCATGAGGCCAATGGCCATGGCATGCCCAGAATACAGCATTGCATAAATGCCCCACCCCTTCTTCTGAGACATTCCTTGAGCCTCACTGGGGGTGAGGATGATAAGGATGTCCCACTGAGAGCTGAGTACTCAGTGGTCCAGTTGTTTTGTGTTGTGCTGAACATTGCTAATGGCTTTGTTATAGAATCCTTCTTGCTGCTTAATCTCAAGCTCTTCTGCCACTTGTTTGTCAGAGATTCTGCCCCTCTTCCATAAGAACATTTTACTCCATATTTGATACAGTGCTTGCCACTGTCTTAGAGATTTGGAGATGTATCTGGAAGAACACTAAGACATGTTATGGAGTAAGGAGTGCATCTCGAGTGGGTGGAAAGACATTCCCAGAAGCAGCAAGACTGTTGAAAGGAAATTCCCCCAGGGGGCTGGAGAGAAGGCTCTTCCAGGATTCCTGAGTTGAATTCTCAGCAACCACATGGTGGCTCACAACCATCTATAATGGGATCTGATGCCTTCTTCTGGGGTGTCTGAAGCCAGTGACAGTGTACTCATACAAACAAACAAATAAGAAAGAAAGAGAGAAAGAAAGAAAGAGAAGAAAAGAAGGAAAAGAAAAGGAAAGGAAAGGAAAAGAAAGAAAATCTCATACTGTTAAAGGCAGGTTATGTCCCTATGAGTTGCTAGCCAAGGAAACCCTTTAAGTCCCAGAAACTAGAAAGGCAATTTCCACTATTGTTGACTGTGTGTCAAAATTAAATAAAAATACTCATATATTGCAGGATATGGAGAAATCAGGCTAAACCTGCTGGGGAGTCTAGGCTGCTAAGGGAGAATTATTGCCAAGGGTCCTATTTAGTTATGGATTCTATTACGTTGCTATGCCAGGCAAAGCATGTCTGCTGGTACGATAGCGGTAAACCAGTGTGGATGTAGATGGTACTTTCTGGTTGGATTTGAGGTGTCACAGGCAGGAACCCATGTTTGGCATTATATACCTGCACAAAAACTTGTGGCTAGTGGTCATAGGCACCAGTGGGGAGACTACTGTAATTGTTTTGTTAAATGAACAGACATGCCTTCCAAATACTTATATTTCTTACCCACAGATTACTTCAGCCACAGGTGTGGAGGAAATTTCTTTTTTACAGTCTGTGGTAGTTACTGAGGAGACTCAAAGCCAGTCAAATAACTGAATGAATAAATGCCTATCCCTATGGCATCGCCGTCCAATGCCCAGCCATAAATGTAAGAAAATAACCAGACTTCTATGTAACTCCTTCCAAGGTTCAGGTAACATCAACAAGGAGGGGTAAATCAGAGTCACAAAAAGAAGTGAAGTGCTAGATAGCCTGTAGATGGAAACATTCCCTCCTGTAGGCAGATCAGGAGGAAGAATCAGAAAGTTCACCAAACTTTTAAGTTAAGAATATCCATAAAGCCCCTTACCCAAAAAACAGTAAGCAACTGCTGCAGGAGACAGGTGGAACTACCTCCAAATCGTGCTGACAAAGTCCAGTGACAGCTCTTAAGTCATCACTCCCACTGGGCAGGATTTTCAATGTTGCAGTTACCTGAGTCTCTTATCCCAGAAATTAACCCCAATAAATTCACTGGTTCACCAGGCAAGATTTAGGTAGAATAGGTTTTGTTTGTTTGTTTGTTGTGTTTGTCACCAGTACAGCTTTTTTCTGAAGAAGCCCAGAGAGCTCTCAAGCTGCGATCCACAATCACTAGAAGATAGCAGCGGAATCGGAAGTGACCAGTAAAGCTCTACCCGGAGAAGGACGCTCTTTAGGCTTATCTTGCTTACGGAGGCTGGGACCGAGTAGAGTTGCTTAGGCGCGGTGAGGCAAACCCGGGGAAAGGGCAGTGCGACTGTGGAGCTTCCGCAGGGTCTTGTTGCACAAACGCCAGGGATTGAGGGCGGAGCCTCAGCGAATCCAGGGCGGTGGCGCGCAGGCGCGCAGGCGCAGCCAGTACTGTGGGCGGGCCACGCAGGCGCTCTGGGGGTCTCGGCGGGGAGGTGGTGAGTTTCCCCGTCCGTGTGCCGCTGGAACGCGCGTGGCGAGCTGGACCGTGTTCCTTCCGTGCCCCGGCTCGCTGGGTCTGGCCTCGGTGCCTCTGGAAGCTGGGGGATGGGGAAGAGGCGTTAGACACGCGGCTCAGCGCGGGGAGGGCTGTGCGCGGGTGGCTCGGGCCGTGGTGTAGACGGTCGCCAGGCGGAGCCCTGCTGACCTAGGGAGACTCTGAGCGGGAGGAGAAGGCTCTGGCGGAGTCGCACTATCCTAGGACTGTCTCCTGACTGTCACCTGCTGCAAGGGCAGCGCGCCCAGCAGCCTCGGCGAGGGCCTGTGACGTGCGAATGAAGATACCACTGGCTAGGTTCGCGCACACCCAAAATAGAATTTCAGTTTTAGACGTCATTCGGGACATCTGTCAGTTTCCGAGGCGCGCACATGCTCCTTCTGGCTCCAAAGCTGGTTCTGTAGGACGCAAAGAGTTAGAGGAGGGTACGCAGCTGGGGCCGGAGCTGCTGATGGGAACTTTGAAAGGCTAGTAGGAATTCCGATACAGCTCGATAAAAATCTAAGACTCGTGTTTTCTCGAACTCATCTGACAGCTGCTGTTGCCGCCAGACCACTGACCCAACAATTTGCCAAGAGGTGAGGCCTCCAAGGTCTTGACTATAAGAGGAGTGCCATCCAAACCACCTTCACAACCCAACCTTCCCAGTGAGCCACAGAAACACCCACCGTGGGCTTTTCACCAGCTTGCACTGCGTGCTGGTGGGTAAGACTGAGGGTGGAACTGAAGTCTTTAAAACTTTCCTGTAACCTGACCTGGGGAAGGCTGTGGTTGCTGCACCAATATATCTGCCTGGATCTTCTAAGGGAACTAAACTTTCAGACTACTTGGGTAGGGCAGGAAAGTATGCTCTACGGTAAGAGAAGATTCTTGCATCCAGGGAAGGGAATCAGCAGGAGGCACATGAATCCATCCTTAAATAGTACCCGAGAGGCCAGTACACCTAAGTACAAGTAAAGGTGTAGCCAGTGTAGCAGAAGAACCAGGAAAGCCAAACCTACCTCAGGTCCTGGGTTGATTGAGCACAGGCCAAGCATTACATGTCCACTGTGTGTCCTAAATGCTGCTTTTACCTTTCCCACCTTACCAACAAGTCCCAGTCTATAACTCAGATTGAGACACAAGGAAGAGCAAAGAAACAGCTTTGTTGCCAAGGATCAAAATAGTCATAGAACCACACACAGTGCAGATGTTAGATGGACCTATGG
This sequence comes from Mastomys coucha, assembly GCF_008632895.1. Classification (NCBI taxonomy): domain Eukaryota; kingdom Metazoa; phylum Chordata; class Mammalia; order Rodentia; family Muridae; genus Mastomys; species Mastomys coucha. The sequence goes on along the minus strand of NW_022196893.1, from coordinate 16,666,772 downwards.
CAGGAGCGTTTAAAGCAAGCACAGTTAACATGTTGAACATGCTAGGGGAAAGGATATACACAGATGGGGGTTTCAGCAGATAGAGAAATAGTAGTGCAAAAACAGAGAGGAAGAGTGCCTCCACGGGGCCTGTCAGCTGATGCGAATGAAGCCACTGAGCTTGAAGATAGTCTATAGAAATTATCCAAATTGGGGCTGGTGAGATGGGCTGGCAGGTGGAGGTGCCTCCCGCCAAGCCTGACCTGATCTCCAGTTCCCACATGGTGACAGGTGAGAACTGACTCCACCTTGTTACTGTGGCACATTGCATTCCTATGCAAAATCAGTCAATAACGATATAATTTAAAATGATGGCTGGCAAGATGGCTCAGGGGTTCAAGACATTTTAAAGCTGATGACCCAAGGTTAATCCCCAGGACCTAGATTGTAGAAAGAAAGAATTTCTGCAAAGTTGTCTTCTGACCGACTCATGAATTCCATGACTGCACAACCCTCTCCCTCCCCCCAAATAAATGTAAATAAGAAAGAAAGTATCCGGTTTAAGTGTGTAGGAATGTGAATCATACGCTATCTGTCTGCTGTAGCCCAGGCTAGGCCCAGTCAGTCTTGTGCACTCAGCAATTCCGAGTCACACTGACCAGGTGTTGCTGTGAGTTCCCTAGTCAAGGACGCTCACGGTTTATGGGTGAGATATGAACAGCCGGCAGAATTTAAAGTGTGGTGGTTCTTGGGTTCCCATGGTGACACCCTTCTCTCTTGGTCTTGCAGATGGCATCTGAGGTAGAGCCCCGCCCCCTGGGTATGTTTGAGTGCCAGCTTTGTGCCTTATCAGCTCCTTACAGCTATGTTGGACAGAAGCCCCCAGACACCCAGGCTGTTGTGTGAGTATGCATCCTGGGCCAGTGCAGAGGAGACCCTGTCCGGTATTAGTCAGCAGGTACTATGTGGAGTGCGACGCCTGGTTTGAGTGTTGTGCTTTAGACCACAGTCCTTGCCCTTGTTCTGGATGCCTAAGGCATATCCCAAGGAAGCCCCAGGCAAGGCTAGAAATCTCTTCAACTCTTGGAGGACTGCCTTTCCTGTGGCTGCAGCTGTTAAGGACTTGTTCTGTCTATGAGGTGGAAGCCTTATGGCCTAGGCCAAACAGCAATGGAGGAGCTTGGTGGCTTTTTCATGTGGGGCTGTGTCCCACTCTGTCCCTGCTGGTGATACTTCTGGGCTGGATGGGTACCCAGTGGTTCCTAAGGACCAACTTCCCAAGGTTCTGATTCATGGAGGCTGGGAGCAGAGATGGTTACAAGCTTGTTTACTGGATTGTGGCTCAGCCTTCATGAAGCATCATGTGAGAAAGCTGGCTGGGCCTGGACTCGTGACACAGCAGCAGGGGACCAGGCTCAATTCCTTGGCCTCCCTGGATTATGCCACTCAGTTGCTCTCATTCTGATGTGCCTGGGACAGAGAAGATTGTCCCATGCTGACCTGATAAGGCCACCTAGTGAATCCTGCTGGCTCTGGGGTTGACTGAAAGACTTCCCCTGAACCTTGCAGAGCTGAGGCTGGGTCACCTTTCAGTTCCCACCTGTCCTCCAGGCGCTAGCCTTTCTGCCATTACTGTGCTGTACAGGGAAACTAGTTCATGTCTGCTGAGGCTCCTGCTGCTGCTGCAGCCCTGCCATGGTTCACAACTGAGTGTCCCCTCTCCCTGCAGCCTCCTGGAGGAGAGCTACATCATGAAGGATCCCTTCTCCTCAGACAAGGCCAGGTTTCTAGTCCTCGGCTCTCGGTGCAGTGTGTGTGGCAGGCTGGTGTGTGTGGGCCCGGTGGGTACACCTGGGGACTTCCTGGTTTTTGCCTCGAAGATCTGGGAACCTCCTGATCACCAGGTGGAGAGAGGGTGGGGGTTCTTAGATGACCTCCTTTGGGACACAAGCACAAAGGGAAGGGGCCAGTGAGGGCAGCTAGAGGGTCTCAGTCGGGTGAGCAGAGAGACTTTAAGCAGTTGGGCTTGGAGTAGTCCAGGGATCGGAGAACTCCCGAGCACCCACTGCAGGTACAGTGCACCCAAGTGGGACTTGCCACAGGTCATGCCCAACAGCTGTCACTTCTCTTTGCTGTCTGGCTGATGTACGGGATAGCAGGAGCCTCTGGTCCCACCAGTCGGAGGGAAAACTGTGGAAGGAGTGTTTGAGGTCAACAGGAAAGGTGGGTGGGTTGGGGCCAGCCTCTGATGGCCTCAAGTGCCACTCCTGGGATTTGGACTGTAGTTAGCAAGAAGAAGCAGTAGGGGCGGCCCGAAGAATAACAGGCACCTTCCCCTTTCTTGGATTAAACAATGCATTGTTAGTGATGTTGTCTTCATGGCAAGGGCTTGCTCCTCAGAACTAAAGGTGGGATTGCCAGCCCTTGGTGCTCCTTCCTGGCTCAGGTGGCTGCCTCTCCCTGCACCTGTGGAGGGTTTGCCTGGGAGGCATTGCTGAGTCCTTTGATGTTCCAACCCTCTTCTCTCTCACAGGACTGCAGCCTGTTCTACTCCAAGAGGGTCTGCCTCCCCTGTGTTCAGGAGAACATCAGTGCTTTCCCTCAGGAAATCCAGCAGGATGTGGAGAAGAGAAAGGGTTCCAGCAAGAAGCACTCCAGCCGTCCCTGACTGGCAGGGGGACAGTCTCCTGGGAAGCATTGGGCTGGGCTCGGCTAGGATCCTCTGGGAGCTGTGCACCGGTCTTCTCTGAACTGAGAGTACCTCCTGCCTCAGGCACTGAGGAACTGGCTAAGCCTGAGGACAGACGGCAGGGTGTATCCAGCTGGAGGCCAGGAGAGAGGGAGTGGGACCTTCTTCACTTGTCAGCTGGTAGACACTTTCTGTAGATGTGCATGTGGGAAGACAGAGGCTTCTTTCTTTCCCAGACTTCCAAACAACACGATGTCATCTGTCTAGGGAAATCAGCCTCTGAGGGCCAGAGGGTAAGCAAGGGTTACGTCACATCCTCTGTAACACCTCAGAAATGATTTAAGCCTTGACTCTGTACCGTATTTTATAATTAAAAGCCTGAAGGGTAAGCTAATGGTTAGAGCAACCTTTTCAATGACACTTGGATGCTCACTGCATCCCCTGTTGGGGCTAGTCCGTGGGGCTTGGTCTGTGTAAACCGGCCATATCCCAACATCATACAAAATCAATCAACTAATTTTTAAAAATAGTTTATTTGTTTAAAACCATTAAGGCAAAACTGTACCCTGAAATTAACTCTTTACATTCATCAGCTTACAGTAGGACGTTCCAAACATACAGGTTCCCATAAATTCAGGATATAAATCAATGCATTCAGTCAGTTCAGTCTCCTATGGAGAAAATGAAGACTTGATTTTTTTTTTTTTTTTTTAAATTAAGATTACGTTATAGCCATTTTCTAATTGCCTGGAACCAGTCAGCTCATGTGACTAGAAAATTCTATTTGCCCTTCTGTGTTCACCCTGATTCCTGATGTCCTGGATAACCCTGTATCCACAAGCTGGGGGGCGGGGAGAGGATGCTGGTACCGGCTCAGTAATTCCTATTTAGGCCTGTTACCTTAGGGGTGAAGGGCTGCAAGCCCCCAGGCCTGAGAAGATGGCACCAAGGATAGTAGTGAGCTAGTGGCAGGAAGCAGGCCTCAGACCTTGCTTTGGAAATGTGCATGTCTTCGTGTGTGTAATCCAAGAAAGGGGAAGACCCCATGGGTTCTTCCCCTTGGGTTCCAATGTGATGGTGACATTGGACCTTGTAGGGAGTTAGGAAGACCCGCCAAGAGGAAACGTGGCCAGGACATTGGAAATGACATGGAGACTTAATGGAACAGCTCAACTTACCACCATTCTTTGGTAATAATTCATAGCTAACAATTCTCTAAACACTGGAGAACTGTTAACCCAACATGCCTACTTAGTAGCCCTGACAGAAACACTGATGTAAGTTGGTGATTTCCAGCCAGGGTTCAGGAAATCCTGGCTGACAGAGATGGGTACAAACAGATTGGCCGGCACTTGTTTAAAAAAAAAAAAAAAAAAAAACCGACTGAAGGAACAAATTCACACATTGGGAAGAGATCGTGCACAGCTTGGGGGGCAGTGACACATGAGGGGTGCACACCCCTGGGCAGCTGTCTGCAGTTATTTATTTGGGCTTTCTCTGTGCCCAACAGGTTCAAGAGCTAGGCTTTGAACACACACTGTACTGAACCCTGACTTAGAGGATTCCAGGTATTGGCGATTAGACACATGGCCACAAGCTAGTCAACTAGTTATATCAGAGTGTTTAAAAAAAAAAAAAAAACCAAAACACAGAAATCACAGTATTTAAGGTATAGCTATGAAGATCATTCTTTTTCATTCAGTGCAGAAAACATCGTGACACTTAACATGGATAATACTGACGTCTTCCTAGAAAGGGCGCCAAGTGGCGTTCATCTCTTGTGAGGTACACTTAGTTTAAGGCTTGACAGAAGAGCTGGCTGGGCTTTTTTTTTTTTTAAGTGAAATTTCCCAAAGTGACAGTTTTACCAGAAACGAGACAATCATTCCCTGGTTGCCAGGGCCAGAATCGAAGCTCTATGTGTGACTTGAAGCACAGCTGAGTCCTAGGGGCCTGGGAAAGATGCCCCAGTGCCCCGTGTCAGCCGGGGAGCCCAGAGGGCCACCTGCCTCTGCTCTGCCCTCACCACTGCCAGGGTGACCTGTGACCCAGGGATGAAGCATCTATCTTCACTGAATAAGCGGATGAGCAGCTGGGTTTGCATTGGGGGAAGCGGTGAGAGAGGAGGAGAGTTATTCCTCCCTCTCTACAGAAAACTGCAAGGTTTTCATATTTGACCCCATAAAAAGACAATGAAACAGCCTAGTTGCTATGACATAAAACAATGCTTCCTGCCTTTTGCCAACAGTAGTACCTGGCCACTAAGCTGTCAGGTGCTGCCAGCTGCTTGGTTAAGACATGACGCTGATCCTGGTTGCAGTTTGGTCCACTTCCGGTTGGCACAGGATTCTCCAAAAGGCGCTACTCACGATGCAACCACCCTCCCTGACTAAAGTTCCCTTCTGGGAGAAAAGCACTGGACTCCATCTCTTATGTCTCAGACTAAGATTCTGAGAAGTAGATGGCTGATGGCTGATGTTAAGAAAATTTCCTCAGGGATCGCAGGCTGGTGACAGGCCAGGTAGCAGCAGCCTCTCACACTCTGTCCTGATTAGGGACCACACACCTTTTCCTGATGAGCTAGCAGGACACTCCATGGAAGTAAAAACAGAGACTCAGAGGAGTCTCAGTGAGGACCTATTTAAACCAAAACCTGTCCATGCAGATTTTAGTGTTTTTAGATAAAGACAAAGGTCATCTCTAGCTGGAGTCAGGCTATTGCTCTAATATTCTTAACCTACTCTGGTCTTGGAAGTCAGTCATACAAATGTGGACTGGGGACAGAGTGGTGCCTGGTGGCTCAGCAGGAAACCAAGATGGCTGTCAGGCTGGTGGTATCTACTTGAAGATGGGTTTAGGTTCCTGTTTTCACCCCTCCAGGGGCTGTGGAAGGAGAAAGGGACCTACTCCATATGTTGGGTGAACAGTTGCAGGGAGTTCCTGCATTTTCCTAGTGGAAACTCATTTTGAAAGGCCACACAGGTTAAAGAGAGATACAGTGAAGGTAGTGTTGGCTTTTTGGCTGTAGGAGGCCCTGGGGCCAAAGGCTAGTTAATCTCAGGGGACACCAGGAAAACTTTAAACTGGAGTTCAGCAAGTCATTTCCAAACCAATGATGCAGGACAAAAATCCCCTTCCTCTGCACATCTGGCTCCTGAGTGTCCAACATGCCCCATGTAATAATGTGTTAGGTAAAGGCTCAAGGTGAGACATATTTAGAATTAGATGCAAGCTGAGTTAGAGGAGCTCAAGGGCCATGTTTTTCTGAAGGTCTGTTTCAAGCAATCTTTTCTGGGGAAGAGCCTATAAGACCAGCAGAAAGAGGTGTCATAGTTGGAGGGGCCCCTGCAGACAGGATCATAGGGGAGGTCAGAATAGACATTAGTCCGGCCGATGACTAAATTTTGCGAGTGTGCATCTTTACGTCTCTCTTAAACAGCAAATGTGTCTTCAGTGGGTCACATAGCCTCTTGAAAGACATCAGGAGGCAGGGAAGAGGGACACCAAGGCTGCCTGGTCCCCATCGGTCTCCAAGGAATCTGGCGCTAAGACTTTGCCATCGGTGCTGGGAAGTGGCTTTGCAAACCTGCTCTAGAGGTGACCAAGGTAGCATCTCTGATTGGGTTGCTGGCTGATGCCACTGACACACCTTGCAGACCATAGCTGCGTACTCTCTCAGTTCCTAAATGTGCCACAGTATTTAACCTGACATGTCTTGGGTTACTGATGCCTTGAGAAATCTGACCAGGTGACCTGAAAAATCCTAGCACCATGTGGCCACATTGTGAATATCCTTCCCATAAAGGAGAATGCACAAAGTCAGTGACTTTGAAACCAAGGCCTCTGTGGTCCCTCCTGGCTTCTCTAGGGATAGCTTACTGGCAATCCCACTAGGCTCCAGGAGAACAAAACGTTCACGAACATGACTGAGTATCAGCTCAGACGCAGACTGGCACGGAACTTGTCAGTCAGTTCTGTGGTCCATGCTGAAAGGAGCTGCTCTTCATAAGTTTTATGCAAGTTCAGACAGAATGCTTGACTATTCCGAAAGCCCATGACCCAAAACTCACTTTCCAAGGTCACCCACCCTGGAGTGGCATTTGTCTAAGGTTCACCAGAATGGGAGCCTGTCCTCATAGGGGACCTGTGCACAGAAGAGACTTGGCTCTGGAATCCACCCTTTGGCCCTCCAAACCTAGGACCAGCTCTAGCCCCTCTGGAAGCAAGGACTGAGTGTGCTATGTGATACAAAGGCTGGCTGCTTCCTAACTGAGCTCAACCCTCACCGGGATCATATATGAAAATGATTTACCCTGACTCTGATTCTTAAGAGCCTTGGCAGACTGCCTGCGGCAACTGCTGACCAACAGAGACTTTGACTGGTAGCAAGGAGGAAAGTCAAAGGGGGGGGGCGAGTGGGTTTGAGGAAGGACAGAAGACAGGGAGGAAGGGGAGAAGGAAAATCGGGAAGGAGGAAGGAAGGTCAGTGAGGGTGCAAATCTTAAAGCATGTGTCGATGCTAATTTTCCCTTTTCCCTTATTATTCTTATTCTTTCTAGTGTTTTCATAGTGCTGACCTTGAGCATTTTACCAGCAGCAATCTTTTTCTCCTTTAAACAGGGTCTCACACAACACAGACTGGCATCCAGCTTAATTATGTATCTGAAGGCAACCTCTGACTTCTGCTGAAGTTGCAGGCATCGACCTCTATGGCCATAAAGCAGTACCGGGGACCAGGCCCTCAACCCACTGATCTGCGTCCTCGACTCCTTGGCAGTGTCCGTCTGGATCATTCTTTCATAACAAATCATGATGACGTTAGAAGAGTCAAGTTTTCTAAAGATGGGTCAGGAGCCTAGAACATGCAACCTGATCTGGCATATGCAGCCACCCCCTGGGAGGGTGGGCGCTGGCAGTCCCTGAGGTCTTGAGAGTCCTTTGTGTAACTGTTTCTCTCTCTTTCTCTCTGGTTTTTCTCTGTATAGCCCTGGCTGTCCTGGAACTCACTCTGTAGACCAGGCTGGCCTTGAACTCAGAAATCCACCTGCCTCTGCCTCCCAAGTGCTGGGATTAAAGGCATGGGCCACCACGGCCAGGCACAACTGTTTCTCTTGAAGGTAACCAGCACTGCTCTCCCAGTGGGGCTGAGGGAAAGGGCCTTTACCATCTAATTCTTTGAAACAACAACAACAATAATAACAACAATAACAACAGACTAACCAAGTATTGTGAGAGATCTTCGGCTGGGTACAAACAGAAACTGAATGAAATCACACCCTTGTCTCTTGTTCTCCAGGGTGACCAGCTCCCTTCAGCCTGGGCAGTGAAGACACTTCTGCCTCCTCT
>NW_022196893.1:16646875-16658519 GCF_008632895.1 Mastomys coucha | reverse complement strand
GGAGGGAGAGGGAGAGGGAGAGGAAGGAGGGGGAATCTCATCACCACTTCTACCTCTACTCCCGAGAGAGAGGGGGGATCTCATCACCAAGAGAGGTTTTTGTTTTTTTGTTTTTGTTTTTAAAAGTAGTAAAGTGTCACATCAAAGGAGCTGCCAAAGGGGTGGGGAGCCACACCTCTTTTGTGAATCTACCTCTGATATTGCTGCCTTGCCCACACGCTGAGGGTCTGACATGAGCAGAGGTGCAGAACTCGGGGCTCATCCTGTCTTTGTCTGTCAGACACTAGCTGAGGCCTCCTGAGGCTTCTTGAGACGTAACTTTCTGGGAATCTTTTACACAAATCTGACCGTGCACCCCCTTCCCCACGAGTCAGTTACACCCTCCAGAACAGTTAAGGCTACAGAGAGAAAGATGGGATAGCTTATCAAACTCTTCTCGAATGTTCTCAGAAGCCAGCTCTCTTTCTTAGAGCCAGGAAACACAAGTGAAGTCCTTCCCAATAAACATTTTTTTTTCTTTTTTTTTCTTTTTTTTTTTTTTGGCCACGTTTAAATGGCTAGCCTTGGGCCACACCTTGACTTGTAGGTTTTTAAAGGTTAAAAAGTGCAGATTAGTTTCAGGGATTTACAAGGATGCACACAGCCAGAAGGACGACAGGAAGGGAATAGACCGCTCGGACTTTGAGGTTACCCGTTAATTAATGGCGAATTATAAATGCAACATAGAGTGCTGCGCAGTGATTAGCATTGGGCCAGTTAAGATCAGACTGGGGACTGCCATTGTCTGTCATTGTCTGAATCCTATTAGCCTCCGATCACCCCCATTTCGGTAGCAGGTAGTCTTAGAAGTGCCCATTCAGAAAGTAAGGACGTGGGAAGAGCCTGCATTACCTAGGCTCAGCCCTCTTCATTCCCCAAGGGTAGGAGGGAGGCCACCTGTGCAAATCCCTGCTCTCCTGTATGGGGCCCGCAGACCTCGGAGGTCCCTGAACCGTGGCATCAGCCTGCCATCTCAGGAAAGATCAGTACATGTCTCTGTAGATCTCCTGCAACAGTGGGTGCAGCGCTGCGTCGGACTCGGTCTTCTTGATGACCTGCACGAGCTGCGCATGCTCCGTGACCAGCTGCCGTAGGTCCACCATTTTTTGAAGGAGTTTTGGGAAGAGAAAGGCATCATCCGGATGGTTGCTCTGCAGGTGGAGCTTGAGCACGTGCACAATCCCCTCCTGCAACTTCTCAATGTAGCCTATGTTTAGAAGGCCAGGTCGATCTATGCTCAAAAGAAGAAAAAGACGTCTGAGAGCGGCCATCTGAGAGCCCCCGTCAGTGGAGGAGCCAAGTGTCGCGGCTTGGTGTGGCCCTGCTAAGGAGGCACTGAGGAACCCATGTGGCAGCCGGACCAGAGGTCACTGCCTCTGATGGGTACAGACATGACTGACACTCCTAGCTATTCACAGGACCGGCCCGTAGTCCTACCCCACTCCCCCTTCCGATGCAGCCCCTACTTTTGGATTTGCCTGACAATCCCCAAACCACACCATATCTTTGTAGGAAGCAGAGTGCTTCTTCCTGTTGTGTAAACAGCTTCCCATCAGCAGCAAGAGATATGACAAGGTCAACAAGATTTTTTTTTTTTTCTTTTTGAGTCAGAGTTTCTCTGTGTAACCCTGGCTATCCTGAAACTTGCTTTGTAGACCCGATTGGTCTCTGCCTGACTCTCTGCCTCCTGAGTCCTGGGATTAAAAGTGTGTACCTCTACCACCCGAGGCTCTGTCTTAAAGCAACATTATCAGTACCTTTTGATAAGGCCCAGGTGGAAAGCAGACAGAGAAGTGACCAGGGCTGAACAGTCTGCCAAGGAGCTCCTGGAGTCCAGAGAGGACATATCAGGAAGTACCACTGCTCACCCTAGGTGACCTTCCTGGTACAGTCTCAGGTCCCTGTCCATCCATCCATCCATCCATCCATCCATCCACCCATCCATCCATAACTAGGGCTTAGAAGCTGCTAATGATGCAGTGTTTAGTTTGTCTTTTTAAAAATGATTTTATTTTTATTTTTATTTAAATTATGTATATATGTGTGTGTGTTGAGGGCTGGGGGGTGTTCCTGTGAGTATGGCTCTACAGAAGGCCAGAAGTGGGCATTGCATCCTCTGGAGCTGGAATTATATGCAATTGTGAACTGTCTGATATGGATTCTGAGAACTGAATCCATGCCAGGTCCTCTGCAAGAACAGTCCATGCTCTTAACCATCGAGCCGTCTCCCCAGGCCCTGATGTGGATATTAGTCTTCATTGGTTTTTTTGCAGGGACAGGTAAGACAGGGTTTCTCTGTGTAGGCCTGGCTCTCCTGGAACTTGCTCTGTAGAACAGGCTGGCCTTGAACTCACAGAGATCTACCAGCCTCTACATCTTGAGTGCTGAGATTAAAGGCATGCAGCACCACCGGGGTAAACCTTCACTGCTTTAGTAGTAAAATAAAAATAATAATTAAGGTTTTTGTGTATGTATGTATTTGAGGGTGGGCATGTGTGGAGGCCAGAAGTTAACCTTGGGTGATGTTCCTCTGGTGCCATCTACCTTGTTATTTGAGACAGGGTCTCTCACTGGCCTAGAACTCATTTACCAAGTAGGCTAGTCTGGTTGTCCAGTCAGCTCCAGGGATCTGTGTGTCTACCTCCATAGCACTGGGATTATAACAGTGTGCCCACACACCCAGTTTTTTTTTTTTTAATCTGGGTTCTGGGTTTGTAGTCAGATCCTCATGCTTGTGTGGCAAGCATTTTCCTGACAGAGCTGTCTTGTCAGCCCTGAGACCATACATATATGTTTCCCAACTGTAGAAGGATCAGCGGGGTCAGCGCAGGACTGTGGCCGTGAGGGGCTGCATATGTGTAGCTCTGTACTGGCTTTCTGCTTTCCCTGCCACACCCGATCACACAATGGGACCCCAAGAGCCTCCACAGATTTCTGTTGTTTTACGCTTTGTGGGAGTGTAATGATGCTTCTATCCAACACAGCCAGCCAGTGGCTGTGAAGGGCGGTGTGGCTGCTGGCAGATAGGACTATCACCCATAGGTCTACGCCAAGGCCAGGCAAGGTCAGCTGGGCTTACAGTAGGTGGATGACCTTCCTAGACAAGAGAGGAGGCTATTTAAAGAAGTGAGCTGCTAAGCCAAACATCAGGGACCGTACTGCCAGCTTCCCCAGAGAGGTCTGGCTCTTCCTTCCCTGGGTTCATTCCTTCTGGCAGAGCAGGTCTTGCAACTGTTTCCAGAGAGCATGGTAGTTTTCAGCGTGAATTAACATCAGTATTAACAGTGATAGCACCCTATCTACATCTGTACCATACTTTCCAGACTCTTATCTACTACAATAATTATGGTGCCAATAGTACAAATCGTCACAGTATATCATGTGTATCTTTGATGCTTATATTTGATATAATTGTATATTACCAGTGGAGCATATGTTTAATTCATGCATATAATATGCCAATATGCATTAGTGGATACTATAATAGGAATGCAGCTATAATATATCATAGCCATATTGTTCTAAGTTCTACTTGGCAGTAAGTTGGGCTCAAATACCATCCCACCCTGCCAGTGCTCACGTCACTATATCAGAATATATATTTGTCACCATATTGACAACACTGAGTCCCTACAGAAGGGGAAGCCTGTGAGTACCTGAGAGTGACAGATCCACTTACCTCCACAGCAAATTATAGCAGCCACAAACAGGGAAATGTCACTGTCATCCAGTTCTAAGGCATTGAACTTCATAGCGAAGTCAAACTTGGGTTCCATGATATCGCAGAACGGCTTCCTCAAGTTCTTTAGGAACTCACGCGTGATGAAGCCATTGCCATAAGCGATCAGCATCCCATCTTTGTTCATCAAGGAGGACAGCATTGTGAAGATGGCTTCATACACACCGTACTTTAGCAAGGTGACTTGGTCATTCAAGTCCAAGTTTGCAAAGCCTGGGATAGCCTTGGCAAATTCTGTGAGCTCTGTGACGGTCTCCACGGACATGCACTGGCAGCAGTGGAAGAATCGGACCTCTGCCTCCTTGTTTTCGACACCATTGGCCACCATCTTGGCCACAAGCGTCTTCTCCGCCATACACAAGGTCTCCATGTCATGTATGACAAAAGGCTACAAAGGAAGGTGGTCGAGTCAGTCAAGTGACGATTCTATGACAAGCTATGCAGTCCCCTTAAACATCAATGGGCCAGCAGCAGCTACCGTGTCCCAGTTGCCAAGCTGGGTGCTAGAGTGATTCAAAGTACATGTGCAGTGCAGTCCTGTCCTTGGACAATTTCAAACTCAGACAACATAATGTAAGTCAGTAAGATAATTGTTGTCAGGGCTGGAGAGATGGCTCAGTGGGTAAGAGCGCTTGCTGCTCTTGCAGAGGACGCTGGTTCCATTTCCAGCTCACAACCATTTGTAGCACCAGATCCAGAGAATCTAATGCCTTCTTCTTGCCTGTGCAGCACCACACAGGAAGGAGGTACACAGGCATAAACACAGCCAACACACCCGCACATATAAAATAAAAATAAATGAAAATTTAGAAGACAGCCATTGTTACTTCCTGGCCTTAGGTAGGGAATTCAACACCAAGAAATAAAAGTATGAGGCTTCAAAGACAGCTCGGTGGTTACAGGTGTGTACTGCCCACTTTTCCAGAGGACCAGAGTTCAGTTTTCTGGATCAATGGTGGGCAGCTCACAGCTACGTATAACTCCAGCTCCAGGGGACTTAATGCTCTTATCTAGACTCCAGGGGTACTATATTTACATGCACACACCCTCACAGACACATGCAGCATTAAAGATATAAAATCTAGAAAAAAAGGAAATGGAAGTAGCCCAAAGCACTGGCTCTGGCAGTGACGCTGAGATGAGAGGGTAGCAAAGCCCCTTTGCCAGACTCCTCGATACTACCGGAATGGTACTAGCATTAAAATAGTTCTTGATTTTATCCTTTCATAAACCTTGAAGGTCACCATAATTAATAATAAAAGTCAATTTAGCATTGACTTTTGGGTAAGTCTGGTGTATGATGGTCATGAGTGCCTTTCTACAGAAATCAGCAAACAGGCCTTGTTCAGCTCTGTAGAACGAGAGCAAGACCACTTTGCAGTATAGAAAACACCAGCCTTGTGTCAGTGGCCTGTCCTGGAATGAGGATGTCCAGATCCCAGCCTGGCTGCCTCTCCACTGCAGTACCATGGCATCCATACCTGCAGGCCTGCCACTTTATAAAGTCTAGTGAGCAGCCCAGCTTTGTCACTACTGTGTGTGTGTGCACACATGTGTGTGTGAGATGATTAATATAGATTGTCAAAATGGTGGGATTCAGAATTACTCATGAGACAAACTGTAAGGAAGACCCACCCTGAATGTGGGGGGCACCATTCCCTAGGCTGGAGTTCCAGACTGTTCATCTCGGCTTCCTGGCTGTGGCTACCATGTGACCAGCTGCCTAATGCGCTTGCCATCAAGCCTTTCCTACCGTGATGGACCAGATCCTCAAACTGTGAGCTAAAATGAACCCAGCATTAATTTACACTTGCCAGGTATTTTGTCACATCAATGGGACAAGCAACAAATAAAGTGACCAAAGACAATTAGCTGTGAGGTGACGCATCCTCATAGTGATGGCCACACCATTCCCAAGAGTCAAATGTGCACTCAGTCAGGATGCCCACTGGTGGATGAACTGATATGCCCAAGAGAATATTAGTCACCCATTAAAAAAAAAAAAAAAAAAGACGTCCTGGTATTTGTGACCAGGTGGATGGAACTGGAGGGCACAAACACTGAGTATTGTCACTCATGTGGGTGCTAGAAACATTGACCTCAGGAACAGAGAGCAGGAAAGGGACTCTAGAGAGAAGGGGGTGGGGATAGAGAGGGATCTGGTAATGCTGCTGACTCTAGATACCTTACATGGTCCATAAGGAGTTAAAGGTAGCTTGAACTTTCTGGACACAAGATGTTTAGGGACATGGACAGACATTGGGCTCTGGTTTTTTTTTTTTTTTTTTTTGAGACAGGGTTTCTCTGTGTAGCCCTGGCTGTCTTGGAACTCACTCTGTAGACCAGGCTGGCCTCGAACTCAGAAATCCGCCTGTATCTGCCTCCCAAGTGCTGGGATTAAAGGCGTGTGCCACCACCACCTGGCTTGGGCTCTGGTTTTATCAGTACACATTTTTTATTTGTGTCTAATTTTCAAACTCTATCCCATAAATGTGTATAATTTAAAAATATAAACTGGGACCTATTGTTTGCAGTCACTGCACTCTGCGGGATTAAATGTCAGGAACACTGAGAAGAACCAGCATATACCCCAGTCCTGGCCAGAATTCATATTTGTTAAGCAGGAATGATGATATTAAGAGACCTGAATTTTGTGACCATCTATACCACAAGGACACACACACACACACACACACACACACACACACGCACGCACTGTCTATACTGGGTGGACACAGGTCACTGATGAGGTGATCAGGCATTGCTACAGTCCCTCCTGGTGTATCTAAGCACAGAGATGAAGCATCCCAGCCATCTACAAGGTGTGTGACACATCCTACCCCATGCTGGGCCATCAAGAGCATCTTCAGGAACCACAGAACAGGTATGCAGTCAAGGCAGTCTGGTATGGAGGCAGGAGGATGTGCAGAGAAGAAGCAGTTTCCTGTGAGGTGTTTAACTAGAACCTGAATGTGGAATATAGCACTGGACCAAAAAAAATCTGATTCTAGGCTAAGATGGTGATGTATTAAAAGTGGTTCATTGTGGGGCTGGAGAGATGGCTCAGTGGTTAAGTGCATTACCTGCCTTCCACATGATCTGGTTCCACCAAGCAAGCACCCACATGGTAACTTATATAACAATCTCCAACTCTACTCCCAGGGAATCCAAATCCCTCTTCTACCTCCAAGAGCACTGCACACCTGTGGTGCAGGCAAAGCACCCATACACATGAAATAATTCAAGAAAATGACTCACGGACAAGTGAAAACATTTTGTGGGTGAGACTCTGAGCCCAGCTAAACATTTCAAGTCAGAACAAGGAAGACCACAAAAAACAGAGCTTCTCTAAAGGCCTTAATAGCCGGCCTGATACACACCTTTTGGGAATAATTTGGGAATAGTGGTGTTCTGGGGGTGGGAGGGAGACCATAGAAAGCCTGACTTAAAGGGATGAGAGAAGCCCAGTGGATTCTTTTAGGGCAGGAAAGATGGCGTGGTGGGTAAAAGTGTTTGCTTCCAAGCTGGAAAACCTGAGTGTGATCTCTGGAACCCATATAACACAAGAAGATGGACTCCTGTGAGATGCCCTCTGACCTCCACACACATGCCACCTGCATGCCTCTCTCTCATGCACGTGCGCGCGTGTGTACACCAGCACGAGTGCACATGCATGTACACACACACTAAATTTAATATAATTTTGATTAATTAAAAGCAAATGTCTATACTAAGTGAGTACTTCTTCTAAAGATTAGTTGCGATACTGGAGACTGAACTCGGGACCTGTTATGTGCTGGAAACGATTCTCTAGCAGAGAGGTGGATTCTCAGCCCTGAGACATTTCTTTTCTTGTCATTAGTGACGCAACGGTTAGGTGTAACAACCATTTCCATAGCATTCACATGGCGACAGGTGTTAGGAGCCGTCAGAGTGAGCTGCAGTGTAGGCTTCTCTGTGATTGCTAGGTGTGGTAGACTAGGTATGACCCTCAGAGACTCATGAGTTTGAATGCGTGGCCCATAGAAAGTGGCACTGTTAGGAGGTGTGGCCTTGTTGGAGGAAGTGTGTCGCTGTGGGAGTGGGCTTTGGGTTTCCTATGCTCAAGCTCCACCTAGTGTGGCACACAGTCTCCTTCTGCTGCCTGCACACTGACATGCTTCCCCCACTACAATGATAATGGGCTAATCCCCCGAGGTTGTAAATGTCCCTGATTAAATGTTTTCCTTTATAAGAGTTGCCATGGTCATGGTGTCTACTCACAGCAATAGAATCCTAACTAAGACAGTATCTTTATTCTCATTCTCAACACTGTCTTTTTCTTTTTCTTTTTTAAAGATTTATTTTATTTATTTATTTTATGATTATGAGTACACTGTAGCTGTACAGATGGCCGTGAGCCATCATGTGTGTGGCTGCTGGGAATTGAACTCAGGACCTCTGCCGGCCCTGCTTGCTCCGGTATAATTTGCTGCAGCTGTCTTCAGACGCACCAGAAGAGGGCGTCCTATCTCATTACGGGTGGTTGTGAGCCACAATGTGGTTGCTGGGATCCGAACTCAGGACCTTTGGAAGAGCAGTCAGTGCTCTTACCTGCTGAGCCATCTCGCCAGCCCAACACTGTCTTTTTCTAATGTGCACTCAGCAGAAATAAAAGTGGAAAGCAAGCAAGTGCTGTAGTCAAGATTTACAGCACATGCATGCTCCTCTCTCATGTGTGTGCACACATGTGCACACACACATACCCACATACCACACACATACACACACACACACACACACACACACACACACACAGAAAATGTACACACAACTAAAACTACAATGACTTGGGGCTAAAGACATGGCCGAACAGATAAGAGTATAAGAGTATTAGCTGCTTTTCCAAAGGACCCTGGTTCAATTCCCAGCACCTGCACAGCAGCTAATGAACTGTCTGTAATTCCAGTTCCAAGGGAGCTGACATCCTCACACAAACACACATACAGGCAAAACACCAGTGCACATACAAACTCTTCTGAAAATACAATAACTCATTAAAAATTCTAAGTCTGGTTAGGCCTGGAGGTACATACCTATTATCCTAGTACTCAGAAGGCTGAGGCAGGAGGATCCCACGAGTTTAAAAGCAGCACTGAGCTAGTGAGACCTCTCTCTCTCTCTCTCTCTCTCTCTCTCTCTCTCTCTCTCTTTCTCTCTCTTACTCACTCACACACACACACACACACACACACACAGAGGCATGCATACATACACAAAATAAATATTTTAAATCTTATAAAAGGCATAGCCTATGGCCTCTTGATGTCACCGCAGCAACAAGACCAGAATCTTATAGACATACAAGGACAGTGAAGCTGGTGGTAGGCACTCTGCCACCTGGACATCTCCCAGGCTGGGCACAGTTGGAAGAAGAAAGATGGGGTCTCCCACTGGAGCAGCAAGTTCTGGGAAGCAAGCCAGCAGTCTGGGCAGGAGGGGAAGAAGGCCTGGCCTCCGAAATGACACGAAACCTGGAAGTAGGAAGTGATTCTGGCCAGCAGTGTGAACAAAAGCAGCTAGATAGTGTGTCTAAAGCTGGTCCTGCACAGATATTTGTGGCTGAAGCAGGCAGTTAGTTGCCATAAGCCATTAATTTGTATGTGAGTGTGAGTGTGTGTGTGATGTTTGATGTGTGATACATATGAATGTACATGTTCGTATGGAATCTGGGTACATGAGGAAGACAATGTAGGACAGTTTCCTCAATCTGTCTCTGTCTTATTTTTTGAGACAAGTTCTCTCACTGAACCTGAACTTACTGGTGTAGCTAAGTCCACTGTCCAGCAAGCTACAGTGAGCCTCTTGTCTCTCCCTCCACAGTGCTGGGATTGAAGATGTGCATGGCCACATCTGGCTCTTTATGTATGTGCGGGGATCCAAGCTCAGGTCCTGACGCATTATACACTCAGAGACATCTCTCACCCCTCCCCCTAGTCTGTATTTCTCCTACGGCAGCCTCCAGCCCTGGACTATTATGCTATCGCTCATTTCCCCGTGAGTCCTGACTCTCCTTAGCTGTGACGGAGGGTGGTGGGACCCTCCTAAGAACCGTGTGGTGAAGAAGACAGAGGGACTCAGCAGAGATCAAATCAGTGCCCAGCAAGCAGAGTATTTGGGTGTGAGTAAAGCTGACTTTCACGTTTGCTCTAAGTCTCAAAGTTTGAGGGAGAAATAAAATAGAAGGGTCTCAAGTGGAGATTCTGATCTCCCTCATCTGAGGTCATCATCACAGAGATGCAGACTTTACCCCTAGATCTAGAAAGCTCTAATTCAGTGGTTCTCACCCTGTGGGTTGAGATCCCTTTGGGTTGCATATTGGATATCCTGCATACCAGATATTTACATTATGATTCACAACAGTAGAAAATCACAGTTACAAAGTAGCAATGGAATAATTTTATGGTGTGTGTATGTATGGGGGGGGTGTCACCTTGACACGAGGAATCCTGTATTAAAGGATCGAAGCATTAGGAAGGTTGAAAAGCCTGCTCTAATTGGAAAAGGCCTCTGGGCCCAGCTGATGTGGGATTTGCTGGAAGCTTCTAAAATGTCTCAACTCACTTCATTAGAGAATTTACTAAAGGATTAGAAGTCCCAGTAAAAGAGAGGTGGGGCTTGCTCATTAAAATATGTACCTTATGAAATTCTTCATTTTCCCGTGACTAGAAATTCTAGCTTGTGATACCCTATAAGGAAGCCTCCAAGCTATTCATTAGCGCAAAATAAACCAGTCATACCAGGCACACAGGATAAAGGCAAGAGTCCTCATGTGCCAAGTGAGGGCTGCTCCCTCTGTGAAAATGGCTCTTGACCCCCTTCTAGAGTGCATACAGGCGTATCTGGCTGTGGGAACTGTGGGTCACCAACCAGGCAAGTGTTATAGGAGCTACAGAGACGGGGCAAGCTGAAATATACCAGGTACTTCCTGTCAACAAAGGGCCCTCCACAAGACCTGAGCCACCACATTAAAGAAAAAGCAAGGGGCTGGAGAGATGGCTCAATGGTTAAGAGCACTGACTGCTCTTCCAAAGGTCCTGAGTTCAAATCCCAGCAACCACATGGTGGCTCACAACCATCCGAAATGAGATCTGATGCCCTCTTCCGGTGCGTCTGAAGACAGCTACAGTGTACTTACATATAATAAATAAATCTTAAAAAAGAAAAGAAGAAAAAGCGAGAAGGCAACAAAGACGGCAGGTATGGTTTTAGCAGAAAGAACGAGAATGGTAGGAAGGAGAACGAGTAGGGAAGGGATAGGTTTGGTTTCTGGCCTTCAGATAGGGATTAAAATGCACTTGAGAAGCACCCCGATACTAGGTAAGGTATTAACTAGATTATTTTTGTTGTGTCAATCACACAGCCTTTATAATGCCCAGGTTGCTAGGAGCTGAGGCGAGCCCAGGGAAGAAGGCAGCAGCTGGCATCAGAGTACATCTTAGAACCTCAGAATGACCCCATGTTTCCATGGCCCTTCCTGGGACTTTGGGATAAATTCTATTTCCTACACTGGACAATGTTCTCAGTCGTTCCCTGTGACTGGAGCTGACATATCGCCAAGGGACATTTCGAGGTACCAAGGGTGGCAGAAGCACCTACCGGGTTGTTGCTGGTCTTCCCGGCAAGTATGACCCGGGCCTTGACCTTGTTCATATTGAAGTTCTTCAGGTAGGCTTCGTGGATTCTCTTGCCCAGAGATTTGAGGTCTGCAGTTTCCGAATCTTTCAGATCGTGTTCACAGGTAAGAATCTCTGCTTTCAGCTTTGCTTTTTCGGATCTTGGCATTCTTCCAAAACGAATTGCTGGAGTTGGGGTGAGGATGGAACG
>NW_022196893.1:16644050-16646865 GCF_008632895.1 Mastomys coucha | reverse complement strand
GGAGGATGCAGAAATGGTCAAGGCATTCGACGACCAAGGCAGAGGCGAAAGGAAGAGTGGAAGGTCATACTGGGAATGGCAAGCTAAACCTATTCCTTATTACCATCAAACTTTCTGCTAAAAAGACCAAAAACCAAATACACAGCTTATCAATGGGGTGGCTTACTATCCTCAGGCAGGCCATTGGCCAAGGTGAAGGGAATGAAAGTGAGTTATCATTTCTATCTATCTATATATCTATGTATCCTGGAACTCACTCTGTAGACCAGGCTGGCCTCAAACTCAGAAATCTGCCTGCCTCTGCCTCCCAAGTGCTGGGATCAAAGGCATGCACCACCACTGCCCGGCTTTGTCTATTTTTTTTTTTTTTTTGAGACCGTCTCATAGAGTGGGTCATGCTTGCTTCCAAATAACTATATAACAGAGGATAATCTTGAACTCCTGAGCATCTCGCCTCAGCCCCTCCAGTGCTCAGATTACAGGCTAGGTCTATGTGGTGCTGAGACTATATAGCTTCATGAACCCAAAGCCTCATGCATGGCAGGTAAGCATTCTATCAGTTAAGGGACATCTCCAGCACTAATTTTTAAAAGAGGATCTTCCAATGTAGCCCAGGCTTGCCATGAAGTTACAAAAGTCTTCTTGCCTTAGCCTGCTGAGTGCTGGGATTATGGGCATGTAGCACTATGTGTGTGATCCCAACACTCCATAGAGGCAGAGGCAGGTGGATCTCTGTGAGTTCAAGGCCAGCCTGGTTTACATAGCAATTTCCATACCAGGAGTTCAAGATCATCCTCAGTTATATAGTTAGTTGGAGGCAAGCATGATGCACTATATGAGACCCTGTCTTAAAAAAACAAAACAAAACCATACACTGATAGATAAATAAGTACATAGATAAATAGCTATATAGATAGATGATTAAAAGGCTGATTGATGTTAGGCAGACAGACAGATGGTAGAAAGGCAGATGAGGGCTGGTGAGATGGCTCAGCGGGTAAGAGCACCGATTGCCCTTCCAAATGTCCTGAGTTCAAATCCCAGCAACCACATGGTGGCTCACAACCATCCCTAATGAGATCTGATGCCCTCTTCTGGTATGTCTGAAGACAGCTACAGTGAACTTATGCATAATAACAAATAAATCTTTGGGCTGGACCAAACAGGAACTGTGCAAATAGGGCAGACTGGAGCAAGCAGAGGTCCTAAAAGTCAATTCCCAACAACCAGATGAAGACTCACAACTATCTGTACAACTACAGTGTGTACTCATATACATAAATAAATTATAAACAAATCTTTAAAAAAAGAAAGGCAGATGATAGATAGGTAGATGATAGATATAGAGATAGATTTTGAAACTCCCATGTCAAAAATAAATGAATAAATGAATGAATGAATAAATAATCTTCACTGGGAACCATGTTCTAAATTATAGTACGACTGAAAAGATGGAAACTCACAGTATGGTACAATGTTTGAAACAACACACATTTAAGAATGGTGATGTGACATCTTGCCACGCCGTTGACCTCCAAGTTAACAGCCATGCCTCACCAAGAGTGTCAAGCACTCTGCTAAATACCAGCTGTTCTGACGGATCGAGGAGGGGAAACTGAGGCATGGACTGACACAGTATGCCCAGCAGCCTTACCTACCATTGTGTGACATCCCGACGGACAGGCACTTGTGGAAACGGCAGTACTGGCACTTATTCCGGTTCTTTTTCTGAATCTTGCAGCTTCGATCACACTTGTCGTATGCCAGCTTTAGCCGAATAGTTCGTCGAAAGAAGCCCTGTGACGTCAACACATAATTTACTTAAAGAATGTGGGCTCTGGGTAAGTCTCCAGACTGGCTTCGCTCGGCTGTCTTGTGAATTTGATTGACTGACTGACTGGTTTGTTTGGAAATGGGGTCTCATGGAGCCCAGCCAGGCTTTTTTAAAGAGCTTGCTCTGCGGCCAAAGATGGCCTTGAACTCTTGATCTTCCTCCTTCCTTCTCTCAAGTGCTGGAGGCACTTGGCTGAGCACCACCATGCCTGGCTTTATGGGGTTCTGAGGCTCCAACCCAGGGCTTCATGCATGCAGCAAGTACTTTCCCAGCTGAGCTCACACTTACCATCTCTAAGAAACTACATGGTGAAGTTCTAGAAGGTCTTGTGTAACTGGGGCAAACAGGAAATGTGTATGTCACTGCATTGAAAATGGAAACTAATGTGTTAAGGCAGAGTTCAAAGCAATCTTAAAAAGACCCTACCAGACTGGGAAAGATCATACCAAGTCCCTAAGAGAAAACGTTATAACGAGAGGAAAATGGCTATTTCAAAGCAACACTCTGGCTTCATAATAGCATCAAGGCTTCACCCAGGAAAAAGACAGCTTGAGCTCATAAAAGCCAAGACGATTGGACATGGCCTTGACAAGGAGCCCCATCCCAAGTTGCCTTTTTAAAGAGATACGAATAGAAAGCTCGGGAAGGGGTTTATTTTGGATTTTTGGGTCCTTTGCTCTTGAGGGATGCTTCCTCCTCTAGCCTGAGATGGTGGGGCTCTCATCGCTCATACCGAAGGTTTTTCTTGGGGACTGGGGTACCAGAAGGGGAAGGTTCCTCATCTAGGTGTGTGAGGTAGAATGTCAGAAGGACCTATGGGATGGAGAGGAAGAGTGAGGAGCAAGGGCTGCAAATGCCAGGGAGCACCCAGGCCCTTGATCTGGGTTCGCTGTTGCCACGCACTAGGCAACACCCAAGACCAGGTCCACCCAAGGAGAGATGGCAGTGCTTCTTCAAGAAAATACAGGAGGCGGGGGTGGG
>NW_022196893.1:16587533-16643927 GCF_008632895.1 Mastomys coucha | reverse complement strand
AGCCAAGGCTACACAGAGAAACCCTGTCTCAAAAAAACAAAACAAAACAAAACAAAACAAAACAAAAAAGGGACACTTCCAGAAGGTACTAGAAGGGAGCCTTTGGATTTTATGTGAGCATGTACATTTCTCAATTTTCTATACATGGTGTCCGTGAACTGACAAACTTGAAAAACTTCTATGCAGCAGAAGGGGATTCACTTTATGTACATGGAGGCTAGGTCATGCCTGGCTAGAGGTCAAATTGACTCTCATTGGGAATACACAGGAGGGTGGAGGCAGTTAGGAGGATGCCTGTGTGTGCCAGAAGTGACTGGCTGGCGGTCAGTTACAGGAGCTAGGTACCATGAACCCTGCGCAAGGGACAGAACACCCTTGCTCAATGCATGGTAACCTCTGCCCTAGCTGGCCTCTGGGGTGGTCCTGAGGTGATAGGTAAACATGTTCCTCTACATGGTCACCTCTAGCTGGCTTCTGGGGTGGTCCTGAGGTAAAGTGTGTAGTCTATACTTTGTACAGGTGAAGAGTCATTTTTAAATGGACTGTTTTTTGTTTCCTTGTTCATTTTGTTTTAAAGGACATGCCCCTCTCAAATGTTACAAAGTACAGCAAAGCAACCTGCTCTGGATTGTCAAAAGAGGAGTCACCCTGCCCTGGAAGCCAGTTCTCTGCTCTTTCTGTAGGTCTCAGAGTGTTGACAGCCATTTTGTAGTGGAGCGAAGGCCAATATCGAGCTATGTGGCCACTTCACCCTTCTCCCAGGGCCGCTGTACCTTGCAGCCTTCACATGCGTGAACTCCGTAGTGGTATCCTGAGGCCTTGTCCCCACATATTCGACACTCGATGTTCAGTGCACTGCCAGGGGAGTCATCCGTACTAGCGGGGATCACAGGGCAGCTGACTGAGGAGGGGCTGGAAGCTGGAGAGAGCGTGTCTACAGATGGAAGAGAAAGTGTGTGAAACCTGGGGTGTTACCACCCATGTCAGAATCAGACCCTTGGGAAGGTAACTTTGCTTAAGAGGGGGATGTGTGATGTGAGCAGGTGCTTCTCTTGAATCAGCCCTGCCCCTGGCCACATACTGCCCATAGTTACTCACTGTGGTACCACCATTCTTGAGGTTCATGTGCACTACTCTGTCTCCTGACTCATAGCCTACCTCCAGCTCTTCATATTATGGGACCTCCACAGGGGCCCCAGCCTCCCATGCTATGTGCCCAAGACAGAGCTGGCTGCCTTCCAATTTTGTTGTCACTGTTTCAATAAACTAAATAGTTATGCCCACAAGTGTCTTGATACATGGTTTCAACCCTAAAGTCCAATAGCTAAGATAGAGGATTGTCAGTTCAAGATCAGCCTGGCTGCTATAAAGCGAGACAGAGACAGAGACAGAGACAGAGACAGAGACAGAGACAGAGACAGATGAAGGCAGAGATGGAGGTGGAAATGGAGACAGAAGAGGGAAGAGAATATGTAGAGAAACAGGAGAGAAAAGTGAAGGAAAACCAAGAGAGTGTGTGTTGAGAGAGGAGAAAAAAACATGCTGAGAATAAGACAGAGAATTGAGAAAGGAGAGGAGAGGAAAGACAGAGAAAAAGAGAAAGGGTAGAGCCTGGGAGAAGATAATTTTAAAAACCCACTCAATAAAAGTCTAGTGTCCAAAAGATGCAACGAAGTCTTAAAACTAACCAATAGAAAACAACACAGATAAAAGCATCAACGAAGGCCTGGAGAGATGGCTCAGCTGTTAAGAACACTGGATACTGTTCTAGAGGTCCTAAGTTCAATTCCTAGTAACCACAAGGTGGCTCACAACCATCTGTAATGGGATCTGACACCCTCTTCTGGCCTGCAGGTGTAATGCAGGCAGACTGTTGTATGCATAATGAATAAATGAACGCTTAAAAAAAAGGGGGGGCATCAATAAATAAATACTTCACCCAAGAAGGCAGATGGATGGTGAGTGTGTATGGAATCGTGCTCAGTGTCACTGTCCCTAACGGACTTCGAGTTAAAGCCACAAAGACTTATCACTGCACACCGACTAAATTAAACTCCCTCGAAACTGGCGACAGAAGTGCTGGCAGGATTGTGGAGTGGCTGCTGTCACTCCTGGCTGGTGTGCATGCAGAAAGGGACAGCCACATTGAAAGCAAAACAGTCATGAGAAAAAATCTCATCTCTGGTTACCCGGGAACAGGTCCATAAACAAACAAACAAACAAACAAACAAGGCGAGCAGTTACAGGAGCTTCATTCTTATTTTTTTAAAGCATGTGTATATAATGTGTGTGTCTGTGTGCACTGTTTGTTATGTGCACGAGTGCTGCCATGTGCATGCTATGGCATGGAAGTGGGGGTCAGAAGACAGCTCGGGCATCGGCTATCAGCTTCCACCCTGTTTGAGACGGGGCCTCTTTTCTGCTGCTCATCCCTTTGTACACCAGGGTAGCTAGAGTGAGAGCATCTCGGAGGCTCTCATGTTGGCCTGCCTCCTCTGCGCATGGCACTGCGATCTCGATCCCATGCTACTACATTTGGTTTCTTTGTCTTTCAAACATGTTTTTGGGTTTGGAACTCTGCCCTTCATGCTTACATGGCAAACCCTTTGACCCACAGAACCATCTCCTCAGCCCTAGGAGCTTCATACTTAATTGCCAAGAGCTGGAAGTAGCCAAGATTGATGTGTACGAGTTAGAGGCCAGCCTGAACTATTCAGTGACTCCAGGACAGCCTGAGCTACAACAGAGTAAGACCTTAGATCAAGAAACCAACAAAGGGGGATTGGTGGGATGGCTCAGTGGTACAAGACAGCCGGAAAAGGGACACATGAAGGTTGTCTTCTGACCTACACACACACACACACACACACACACACACACACACACACACACACCAAATTAAAGGAAACACCACAACAAAACAAAAAAAATAACTAGAAAGGCCACCCCAACAGCAACTGGTCCCAAGGAACTGCACTCACAGGGCCAAGTACATTCCTGTCTTTGCCCTGCACAGTGAATGCTCCTGAGTGTGCAGGACATAAGGTGCAGCACTCGGAGCACTTACTGCTTTGGTAGAGAAGAAATTACATCTCAAGTAGAACTTGGATGGTTCCATCTAACAAAGCAAGAAGTGGGACCTGAAAGGATCAGACACTACACCGTCACCTAATTGCATCTCTGAACAAAGCCTGGGCCTGCCTATTGGAATGCAGAGTCTACCACACCACAGAGCTCACAACAAGTGCCACTCAATAAAACAAAAATTATAAGGCATATGAACAGAAATGTTGGCTCGTGATGAGAAGAAAAATGAATGAAAGAGGCCCAGAAATGACACAGATGATAGAATTTACAGGCAAGGTATTAAAGAGTTATTCTGACCGTACTCCAAAATTCAAGGCAGAAGACTGGGTGTGTTGTATAGAAATGAGGGTGAAAAGAATGGATGGATCACGGCGCTAGTGTTAAAAACTGCAATATCCAATGTGAAAAATAAACCAGGTAGATTAGACACTGCAGAAGAAAAGATTGGCAAACTGAAAAAGACAGCAATAGAAACCACCCAAAGGCACACCACACACACACACACACACTCTCTCTCTCTCTCTCACACACACACACATACACACATACACACACACACACACACACACACACACACACACACAT
Source organism: Mastomys coucha (assembly GCF_008632895.1). Classification (NCBI taxonomy): domain Eukaryota; kingdom Metazoa; phylum Chordata; class Mammalia; order Rodentia; family Muridae; genus Mastomys; species Mastomys coucha. The sequence goes on along the minus strand of NW_022196893.1, from coordinate 16,640,255 downwards.
GAGATGGGGGGCCGGAGGATGCAGAGACAAAAACAGAGAAGGAATGCACAAAAAAATAATAGCATTAACTGTAGGACAGCTTCAAGTAGCACAATACGAAGGTCTGATGCATGGAAGATGAAAACAGAAAAATACAGAGAAGCAACAGTTAGCCTATGTTCAAAAACTCATGGAGTGTGAGAAACACGAGGGAAGCAACTCAAGGCACATCCCAAGCAAAGGGTTCGAATAGAAAATGTATACAAATTTATATATATATATATATGTATATATATATATATATACATATATATATATATATAAAGTATGAGTGACAGGTGTCACAAGGATAAAGAGGAGACTGTTGCACAGGGTCAATGGCGATGTAAATCAGCACAGCTATTGTGGGAAATTGTATAGAGCTTCCTCTGATAACAAAAGGAAAAACCACCATGGGCTGAAACAACCCCACCATCCTTCTGAAAACATATCTATAGGAGCTGAAATCGATCTGCTGAAGAGATGCCTGCGCCCCACACATCCCTATTCACAATAGCTGAGATGCAATGTCAACCTTAGTGTCCCACAATGGAGAAAGGAAACATGGCATACATACAGAATGATACCAATCGATGTTAACTGAGGGTGGGAAGACCCACCCACTGTAGGCAGCATCATTCCCTACACAGGGGATCCTGAACTATGTAAAAGTAGAGAAAGTGGAGGCTGGAGAGAGGGCTCAAGTTAAGAGCACTGACTGCTCTTCCAGAGGACTGGAGTTCAATTCCCATCTTTCACATGGCTGCTCACAACTGTCTGTAATTCTAGCTCCAAGGGATCTTCTGGCTGATGCAGGCACTGTACACACTCACACCATACACAGACATACACTCAGGCAAGTAAATAAATAGGAGAGATTCTCTTTCAAAGAAAAGTGAGCCTAGCACTGGCATTCACTGTTCTCTGTTCCTTTTATGGGTGTGATATGGCCAACTCCCTCAGGCTCCTGTTGCCAACATCACCACTGTGATGGACTGTGACTTGGAACCAGGACTTAAACGATACTTTCTCCCCTAAGTGGCTTTGTCAATGTGTTCATCACATCAACAGAAATGAAGCTAAGACAGAACAAGCAGAAGTATTACAGATTCCCTAAATATTATAGTGGTGATAAAGAAGCATTAGGAATAGCTTCATGTCCATAAGTTCAATGAGTTCAATGGGACTAACACTCTTTGGAAAATACCGTGACAGTCTTCATTGCCAATTCTTCTGTGCTGAGAGATGACTAAGGGGTTGACTAGCAAAGAACACATCTGGGTGTGTCCATAAGGGCTGACACGTGGAAGGACCACTAAGGGAGAAAGACTGGCCCTAAGTATGGGTGACAGCACCTCATGAGCCAGGGGCCCAGATGGAACAAAGGAAAAGAAAAAGAGATGTTAGCCAGTGTGTGCAAGCACTCCCTTTTCTGAGCAAGTACAACTGTGGCTGCTGCCACCACCAGTGGACACTGGACCACCATTTCAGGCTTCCAGCTACATACACTAGTGATGTCCAGCCAGTGACCAGGCCTGCAGCCTTGATCTAAGATTGATTGATCCCTATGTTTTGAGGCTTTGGGATCCTTAGACTGAGCTGAAATTGGGTTCTTTGGCTCATCAGCATGCAGAAAGTCACTGGGTACCACCCAGCCTCCAATCATGTAAATCAACCTAATAAATTCCCTTTTACAACTACACACAAGCACAGTATATGTTCTTTTTGTGTAGAGAACCTAATATAAAAACAAATTACCAACATGTAAAAAGAGAAGGAAAAATGAACAGTCTTTCCTCTACCTGGGAAAAAAATTAAATTTCTAGTTTAAAATGTCCTCCCCTAAAGAAAATTCCTACTGGGTGATGTGGTACAACCTTTATGTCTTTAATCCCAACACTTGGGAGGTAGAGGCAGATGGATCTCTGTAAGTCAAGGCCTGATCTATGTAGTGAGACCCTGTCAATAAAAAAAGAAAGAAAGGGGCTGGTGAGATGGCTCAGCAGGTAAGAGCACTGACTGCTCTTCCAAAGGTCCTGAGTTCAAATCCCAGCAACCACATGGTAGCTCACAACCACCCATAATGAGATCTGACGCCCTCTTCTGGTGTGTCTGAAGACAGCTACAGTGTACTTATTTATAATAATAAATAAATCTTTGGGCTGGAGCGGGCAGGGACTGAGGGAGTGGGGTTGATCAGAGCGAGCAGTGCTGACCAGAACCAGCAGAGGTCCTAAATTCAATTCCCAATAACCAGATGAAGGCTCACAACTGCAGTGTACTCATATACATAAAATAAATAAATGAATCTTTAAAAAAGAAAGAAAGAAAGAAAGGAAAGAAGGAAGGAAGGAAGTAGGGAGGGAGGGAAGGAGGAAGAGAGGAAGGGAAGAAGGAAGAGGCTGAGTTAAGAAAACTCCAGGCTCAGATGGCTTCATCTGTGAAATCTCCCAAGCTTTCAAGGAAACTCAAATATCAATTCTACAGAAAAACTTCCAGGAAACCAAAAAAAAAAAAAAAAAAAAAAAAAAAAAAAAAAGAGAGAGAACATTTCCTTGTTTCACAAGGTAAGAATCAATCTAAGACCAAAGGCAGAGAGAGAGAGTCTGAAAACAAAAACCAACATCCCCTAATTAAAACCTTAGACAATTAAGTTAAACCATAGACCAAGACGCTGAGACGTCATGACAAACTAACATTTTTCACTGGAATGCAAGCTTAGCTTAACCATCAACATGTGCGATCCACCATATTAATAAACTAAAAGGGACCAGGCAGTAGTGGTGCACGCCTTTGGTCCCAGCACTTGGGAATCAGAAGCAGGTGGATCTCTGTGAGTCTGAGGCTAGCCTAGTCTACAAAATGAGTTCAAAAGACAGCTGGGCTTCACAGAGAAACCTTGTTTGGTTTTTTTTTTTTTTTAAGTGAATGAGTGAGTGAGTGAATGAGTGAGTGAGTGAATGAGTGAGTGAGTGAATGAGTGAATGAGTGAGTGAGTGAATGAGTGAATGAGTGAATGAGTGAGTGAATGAGTGAGTAATGAGTGAGTGAGTGAGTAAGTAAATAAGTAAGTAAGCTAACTAACCAACTAACCAACTAAAAGGAAACTATCATCCTGGGTGCACAAGGATTTCCCCAAGTCTAACATCGATGCCTAATAAAAATCCACAGCACACTGGGAAAAGAAGGTTACCAGGCAGACTTGCTTGGGTGTGGTCATTAATTTGACAGTGATGATGACATCAGAGAGAGAGAGAGAGAGAGAGAGAGAGAGAAGATCTTCCTAGAGAGCAGTACTTACCTGTGATGACAGAGCCCTCGGAGCCTGGACAACTTCCTAAGTACTGATAGTCTGTGAAACTAAAGCTTCCGGAACTCTCCTCTCCGAGGGACTGAGAAATCTCTTGAATGTTTCCCATTTCTTGTAAGAATTCTTCAGATAAGGGACTTTCCAGGTCATCTGCCTCAAGCGGGGAGAGAGGACAGATGGGGCTCTCTGTGTCCACCATGTTGAACAGCTGTGGCCAGGCGGGCCACAAAGCGCCAGTCTGTGGGAGGAAAACAGCCATTCACTTTCTGTTCCAAATTGAAGACACTACTGTCTAAGTTCAACCCTCAGCAGCGGCAGCATTGACTCTCGAAAGCACAGTAATTGGATTCTCTAGACGGGGTCTGGAGGGATGACTCGGCAGTTGGGAGTACTTGCTCTTGCAGAGGACCTGGGTTCAATTCTGAACACCTATATGACAGCTCACAACCACTTGTAACTCCAGTTCCAGGGTATCTGATGCCCTTTTCTGACTCTGCAGGCATTCTGATGTTTTTTTGGTACACACATATAGACCCGGGATAAATCTCCATAGAACACATAAAGTAAAATAAACATATATTTTTAAAATTCCTAAACAATAAAACACAGAAGGCGCCAAACTGCGTGCAGTTGGCAGCCCTTCGTTGATTACTGTCTGTCCAGTACACTGAGCTCAGCTTCCCAGCCACGGACTAAAGCAAAGTCCATGTTCCTTCCCTAGAACATGCCTTCTAATGGGGACACAGGTGGGGGCTAACTGAACGGGATGTCTGCTGGGGGTGAGATGATACAGCGAGAGCGGACGGGGAACAGATGCTTCGCACGGGGAAGCCCCAGGAGGATGGGCTCCGCTCTGGGGAAGAATGTTCCAGCAAAAGGAACACCAAGTGCCGGTGAGTGCCAGCACATTCTAGGATCAGCAGGGAGGCCACTGGGCCTGGCCACGCGCATGGACGCACACATGCACGGGGCACCGAGGGGGAAGGAAGAAGCAGTCAGTGCTCCTATACACATGAAGGCCAGGGTATAGCAGATAGTTCTAGGGGAAAAAAAAATTGCATGGCTACAAATGCTTTGTGGAGTTTTAAAGACACCTAAGTAGGTAAGTTCCAAGGCAACATCAAACTCCATTCACCTGCAAGCAAAACAACAACAAGCAACAATAACACAAACAAAAACCAAAAACAAACAAAAAACCCAAACCGAACCACTCCCTCCTCCCCCCAAAAAAACAAAACAATCTCCATATAAATAATTACACTCTTTCTCCATCATCTTAAATGACTTCGTATTCCCTCTAGCCCCAAGTCCAATCCCCTGAGCATGTCAGTTCAGCCCTTTGGAACTCATCTCTTCCCATCATGCACTTGTCATCCCCCTTCAGCCCCGTGGGAATTTATCACACTAGGCCTCTTTGTAGTCTCACCTCTGCAGCTCTGCCTGAACTGTCTCACAGCTGCCTTCAGTAGGCCCTGACTCAGCCTCCTTCCCCTAAGCCTGACAGGGTCACCGACCACCTGGCCAGACTGACGAGATGACATTTAGCTCCCTGAACTGTTTTTCCATCTAGAAGTAGTCACAGAGAAGGCTACAGCTCCCATGGCAGAGAAGGTCAGAGCTGCTGCATGCTGGGGGGCAGGGGGAGAGGGTCTGTGGGTTCCAAGCGCTGCAGCTCCTGTCATGTGCTGTGACCACAGAGAGCCAGTCTCTTCCGAAGAACATTTCCCAAAGCACTGAATGAACACACGTGAGCTGACGTCACCACATTTCCCATTTGCCTAAAGTCAACAAACTTTTCAATCGCAGAGGAAGAGAGGTGTTTTGGCTTCCTCAAGAAATGAAAAATTGGTATAATTACCTATTTCTGTGAAATTCATAGTTTGTCATGGGTGATCGTTACACATAGGGAGAACCAGTAAGAGATCATTACACACAGGGAGACATCGACATCCTGGGATGGGGAAGATGGCTCAGTTGGTAAAGTGCTTGCTGTGAAGGTTCCAGGGTTTCAGGACCTGGGTTCAAATTCCATCACTGACAACAACAACAACAACAACAACAACAACAAAAAGCCAGGCATGGCAGTGTGTGTGTCTACAATCCCAGCACTGAGTAGGCAGAGGCAGGAGGATTCCCAGTACTGGCTGGTCAGCCAACCCAACTGAATCCAAGTTCATGAGACTCTGTCTCAGAGTAAAGCTAAAAATAATTGAGGAAGACAGCTCACACCGACCTATATAAGCTTGTGTACAGATACACATGTACAGGCACATGTGTACAGACACACATGTACAGGCACATGTATTCACTCATCCACACACACTCCTACAAAATCACTGACCTTTGAAGGATAATGATGTGTTCATGTATGTTATGCCATAAATCTGTGCCTACTTTATTACTTGGAGGGGCGGTGCAGGGGATGGAGACCAGGCCTCATTCACACCCAGCACACTCCACCAACTGATCTATTACCCCAGCCCATCTACGCACTTAATTTTGCATTATATGCAAAGGACTCGGTCTTTAATTGGCAAACCAGATAGTGGGGTGATAAGCATTACATAAGTTAATTTCACCATGAACAAAAAGTTCAAAAGCCACAATCGTGATATCAGCCATAAAGTTCATCTCTATACAAAGGCCACAGCTGGGCAGAGTCTATGCTGAGGATGGGAAGGTGTCTTTTGGTCACTGCCTCTGACAGCAGCCTTTATTCCCATAAACCAGGAGCACTGGTCTAAGGCCATGAGTTGGTTTTCTTGCCATGACTTTCAGGGAGTCCCAGTGTTGGGGAATCATGTCACTTGACTGGTTGCTTCTAAGGAATAGCCAGGACTTAGTCAGAGAAACACTGGTCTTACCATTTACAAACAAGATGAGATAATACAGCCTCATGAGTAGAGCGATCTCAAAGTGAACTCTGGACGCAGGGCCTGGCACTGAACACATCGAGGAGCACATTGGTCCTTCTTGATTCCAACCAGGGCAGATAAGAGACTTTCCCTTTGAATGAGTCCCCCAGATAGATAACAGAGGTCACATGGGCACACCCCAACACACTGGCAGGCCCTGGCATCCTTGCAGGCTCTGATTGAGAGCAAAAACATCCGGGGCAGTCTTACCTCTGTGTCCAACATCCACAGTTCACTGCCATTGCTGATTCATGGAGAAGAGTGACCAGGCCAGCCAGTGACTGTGCCCTGTGCCCTAGATATTCCCAAAGGGTAGGGGAATGGGGAGCAAGCCCCATCTAAGCAGGGCCCACATGGCTTGGGAATGAATGAAGCAATGGCAATATTCCCTCGGGATTTAAGAAATTGACCATTTGATTTTGGGTTTTTCTTTTTCTTTTCTTTTTTTTAAAAGATTTATTTATTATATATGAGTACAATGTTGCTGTCTTCAGACCCACCAGAAGAGGGCATCAAATCCCATTACGGATGGTTGTGAGCCACCATGTGGTTGCTGGGAATTGAACTCAGGACCTCTGGAAGAGCAATCAGCACTCTTAACCTCTGAGCCATCTCTCCAGCCCTGAAGTTTACCATTTGAAAACTCTAAGAACATTCAGTAAATAGGAAACAAAAGAAATAGATATGCAGTTTCATGGTGGCAGAGGGCAAAACACATGGGGATTCGTGTGTCAACTGACAACCTTTTATGCTGAAGAATCTTGCATGTTGCCACTCTAGGGCACTGGATGATTAGGGTAACATGATTTGCTAATTGTACAATGAACACCTACTGTGTGAAGCCAAGTGAGGCTAAGCTCATTCTCCTCTAAGGTCTTCTATCCCTGGGTCCTAAATCTCTTAGGCCCTTATTTACATGTGGCCATGTAACTTCTTAGGTCTGTCTTTCCTATTAGATTATATGTCTTGATAGAGAAAAGGGTGTATTTGCATGATTTTTGCATGCATACTTCCAGAACAATCTCTACCACAGAGCAGGTGTTCAAAAGCAATATCTACACTTGGCACAGAACAAGCACTCATGTTTTCAGAGCTCTGTGAGAACTCACTTTGGCTCTGTATGCGCACCTACTGCAGGTATTACCCAGTCAGTGAAACAATACTTGGCATCCAGAGACAACATCTGTGCAGTGAGTACCAAGAACAGAAGTCAAGGGATACGTGACCTGCAGTTTCCAGAGTGGAGTCTAATTACAGGGCTTTAAAAAGCTTGTAAGAAGGAGAATAAAAAAAAAGTCTCAACAGAATAGTGAACGGAGAAGTTCCCAGTCGTGAATTGAGAGCTGTGGAGACTAGGGATGCCAGGTGTCAACCCCTCAGTGCAAAACAAAGGACTTGGCCAGACAGGTTCAGTGCATTCCCTGGCTTTGGGGTGGAAACTGGTGCCCGGCAGACAGTAAACATGAAGAGGCAGAGGAGAGGGAGGCTCACCATTCTGACTTTCTCCTTAGATCCACAAATGCTGAACTTTGGAAATGCCCTGTGACCAAGTGTGCCACAGGATAGTCCAGAAGTTTCAACAACGCCAGCAAGGGAGCTAGGTGTGAGGAAGAGCACCTTTAACCCCGGCTCTTGGAAGGCGAAAGAAGCAGGCAGAGCTCTGGGAGTTTGAGACTAGCCTGGGCTACACAGTGAATTCCAAGATAACCAGAGTTGCATGGTAAGACCCTGTCTCCAAAACCAAACCAAACCAAAACAAAACAAAAGAGCGGCACTCATGGAATCCTGACTACTTGGAAGGCTGAGGCAGGAGGATTGTGAGTTTCAGGCTAGGTTGGGCCACACAGAAAGACCCTTTTAAGGAAGGGGGGAAAGAAAAGGAAGAAGGGAAAGAAAGAATGAAGGAGAGGGGCAAGAATGAAGGGGCTTCATCCTTTGGATGGAATAAAAGACTGGGTTTGGGGTGTGGCTACTGCTTGAGTGCACAGAGAAAGCTTGTTCATTGCCCTCAGAACTGTACAAAGAAAGAAAGACAAGAGACACTAGGAAGTTACTGTGGGCTCCCCAGGAGCACATGCTGCCTCTGACCTATCGTCAAACCTCTGTATTATTAACAGAGGTTCTTGGATCAAGAAGTCACTTCCTAAGTATCTTCTAGAACTACTTTATTGAATAGCATGGAGCAGGACACTTGACGCAGCTACAAAAAATAGTTTCATGCCTTCCACGAACAAATGAACCTGAACAGTAACATCAGTCCCAAAGCATCCAGAAAGCCACAGACTGCTTCCTGACTATGCCCTCTCTATTTGGTCCCTCATTCACTGTGCCACAGGATGGACTCCTCAGCTCATTGCCTCTCAGAGCTTGACACTATAAAGCTAGAGAAACCAGTTTAACCCTTCCACTGCTAGAGGAAATCTGATTAGGTTTAAGGGAGTGGTCGAAAGGCCAAAGAGGAAGTCTATCCATCCTTGCCAGACTCACCAGTTCTAGCCCACAAAATTAGTCACACTCTGTAGGTCTTTTACATAACAGAGTCATATTTACACGTCTTTGAGTTTAGTTAGGCAAAGGACCTGAAATAACATTTCAGAATAAACAAACTAAAAGCCACAGAAGCCTTCCCTGTACCTTTACCTATGACCCAGGGGTCCAACAAAATAGGTTAATCATTACCAACCACACAGTGATCGACATGCCAATGGTCAGTGTAGAGAATGCCCACAAAACACATGAGAAGCCCAAGGCCAAGGTCAGCACGTAGCAATGGTTAAAAAAATGAGCTTGGGGGGGGCATTTTAACAAGTCAAGTCCAACACAGCTCCAATCATTTCCCCATCACCTGGTTCTTGCTCAACAATGCTGAAGGCATGACCTTGAAACTTTGTGATCACAAGAAACGGTTGGCATGAGAGGCAAGGTGGCACAAGACAGGAACTTCAAGCCTCCACAGCCCTACTGTGACAGCACAAGATGAATGTCCCCAACTCTTCCAAGGAACATGTCCCATGAATTTCCTTTCCACAAAGTCTCCACTACATGATGGGGCTTATCACTTCCATTTGAAACCCAACATGCCTTTAAAATGTTGATGTAATCTTGCCTCTGTGAATAATAATGTCAAAAATGGTGAAAGAAAAGGCTACAAGCTTGAACACATTCTGTGCTTGTTGCAATCACAGCTGGCTGATCCCAGGAGTGTGTCACAAGAATCAAAAGTCAACTAATGAGGCATTTGTATTTGCCAATTGGAAGCTTCGATCCTGTACAGACAGAACATACAAACAAGGGGACGATGTTGTGATGTTTAGGAGCCAGGTGACAGAAGCCACAGATCGATGGCCCTGCCACGTGTAAACTGGACTGTGCTGAGGAGCAATGATGGCACAAGAGGCGGTTGGCACAAAAAAATTCAATGCATGAAGACAGTGAGTCTCTCTCTCTCTCTCTCTCTCTCTCTCTCTCTCTCTCTCTCTCTCTCTCTCTCGCCTTAACCTGATACTGCCTTTGGGAAGAGAGACCATGTTTTATGAATTCCATGAGACACATGGAAGTATCTACTTAAGCTAATGTTTGTGCTCAACACCAGAGACTACATACAGTCTTGAAGGATCCCATGGGCCACGGCATTGGAAAGAAGAGTGCGTCTAGGCAGGAAGGTGAGACAAAGGAAAACTGAATATTTACTAAGTGGCCCCTAATGTGCCCTACTCAAGAGGGCAGCATCAGTTGCCCAACTAGTACATAAGAGGCACACATCAGCAGACTGTGGGAGATGCAGGGTGCTGTGTGGGAACTATGGCAGATCAGAGATCAGGAATACCAGACACGAACTCTAAAAGCTGACCAGAAACTCAACAGAAAATGGCAAAGGGCATCTCACTGAGAAGGGAGCAACACACACACATGAATGACCCAATGGGAAAAATAACCAATGATGGCCAGCAAGGCTAAGCCAAGAGTTGTATTAGCTACAACTGTGTAACAAATAGCCCTAGACACAACCATTTAAAAGCACCATGACTTTGCTTTCAACTCTAAGTCAGCAAATAGAGCTGGGTGGGTTTCCTGCTGGTCATAAAGGCTGTCAGTGAGCTGTAGCTCTTGGGAATCTTACTTATGACTGGTAGGTTCAGCATAGCCTCCCTCACATGCCCAGCAACTGATGCTTCTGATTGGTCCCTTCCCACCATGTCTTCCAACCTCTTACTGGAACTGGAAGCTGATGGATTTCCTCAAGAGCAGCACTATCTTGAGAGGGTGTTAGGGTTAGGCCAGCTCTCTCTTCTAAATTTTACGACATCTCTCTAATCATGTTCTAGTGTTTCAGATCAAGTTGTATGGCCAACCCCAACACGAGGTGGAGGAATTAAACCCTACCTTTGGTTTTGTGATTTGTGGCCATTCGTGGCTTCTTGTGTGGGGGAAGTGGTGAGAGATGAGCCAGCAGAGGCAGGGGAGGTTTGTCAGGCCTGTCATGGTACCTGAAGACTCACTGTTGTTTAGGAGTTGGATGTCATTTTCAAAGTAGTAAGGAGCAGGCTGTGGAGTAGCAACTCTAGATAGTGAGAATTACATGTGGACTGCCCTGGCAGCAGGGTAGGCTCTGCACTCACAGAACACTATCAGGAGCCACCTAAGTCCTCCAGAGGCTCTCAGCCTGTCCCTCTACATCTGGAGGTTGCCTCAGAGAGCTGGGGTAGGGGGCAGGGTGCCAGCATCTGAAGATGGCTGCATCAGGCATTTGGAGCTGAGCCTAGGACAGACAAGGACCCTGGCTTAGGTAACTGGCAGAAGTGGTGACATCCACAACACCCAGAACATTAGCATGTGGACCCAAGGTCGAACCTTCAGAATCTATGTAAGAAGCAGCGTGGTGGCTATGGCTGTGACTTCAGTGCTGGGCAGCAGGAATGATGCCAGGTTCATTGAGAGACTGTCTCACAAACTAAGGAAGAGAGAGAGAGGAGGGAGAGATGGGGGGGAGGGAGGGAAGAAGGGAGGGAGGGAGAGAGGGAGGAAGGGAGGGAGGGAGAGAGGGAGGGGCAGAAGTGAAGAAAGTTGAGGATGGACCTACAGTAATTGAATTCCACCAAGAGCAGGATTCTGGGAAAAGAACAAAGGGAAACCCTCCATGAATTCAAGAACATTCCTCAGAGAAGAAAGCCTTGAGTTCACAGGTACCAGGGTCCAAGGGGGTCCAACAGGTGAGGACAGACACACAGTAAGGCCAGTGGCTGGAAAGTTCCATAGCACGCTGGGGACCAACTGACATTCTCCAGAAGGCAAAAGAGGAAAGTGACATCATTTGTAAGGGCTCAAGTATGGGAAACTTATTGACTTTCTCAACAACAACCACAGGAAGAGAGCAAAGGAGTTAACACCATCAAAAGGCCAATGGGAAATAATTTCTGGCTGATAACCACGATTTCAGAAAGCCATCCGCAGGGTGAGAGGAGGGCAGAGCTCCTGTTCACCCTGTGCACCATCGCTCCAGGGTTCTAAAATGCCTTCTCCAGCAACACTCAGTACCTACCTTACTTTGGTAAATATGGTTTTCCCAGGTGGGACTTAGCAGCACTTTTTTCTAAATAACCAACATGCGGTGGAACGCTAAGTTCCTATATCTCCATCTGATGCATTTTTATAGCCTCATGGCCCTTTCCTCCAATCATTTAATAAGTAGTCATTATTAGGTATCTGTCAGACACAATACTGCTGTAAACCAGAGATGTGGCCGATTATATTGGCATTGGTGATGGCAGCATCAGTAACACTCTTGAGCGCTTATCACGGGCCACACACTGAGTCCTAAGTACCTGATATCTACCTGCTCCTGCCATCCTTGCCCAGCCCCGTGAGATAGACGCTGCTATTGCATTCACTTTACAGATAAGGACATTAAAGTACAGAGAGTCTCCATAACATACCTCTGTAACAGCCCATGAACTATAGTAAACCCGGCAGCCGACCTCTGTGCCTCATTCCCAACCATGGCTCTCAATCGGTGCTTAATTTTTCCTTCCTGGTTTGTGTATCTCAAGAGTACAGAGGCTGGAGAGATGATCCCCAGAAACCACTTAAAGAGCTGTGTATGGTGGTGTGTGCTTGCAACTCTAGCGCTGGAGATGTAGAGATGATTGGATCTCCTGGGGCTTGCTGGCTGGTTAGCATAGCCAGATGGTGACCCCCAGGCAGTGAGAAGAGTATGTTGCAAAAAAGCAAGACATGGAGCAGCTGAGGAATGACACCTCAGGTTGATCTCTCTCTCTTTCTCTCTCTCTCTCTTTCTCTCTCTCTCTCTCTCTCTCTTTCTCTCCCCTCCTGTGCGTTAATATGTGTGTATATGCAACACAATGCACATACAATAGTGCATGTTCCATCAAATAGAATAGGTGTGTGTGTGTGTGTGTGTGTGTGTGTGTGTGTGTGTGTGTGTGTTATGAGAACCAGGGTCTCACTATGTAGCCATGGCTAGCCTGGAACTTGCTATGTAGACCAAGCTGGCCTTGAACTCAGAAATCCACCTGCCTCTGCTTCCTGAGTGCAGGGATTAAAGGTGTGTGCCATCATGCCTGACTGAGTGGTATTAACTCTGTGTTGGTGTCTTTGATAAACTTTGGTGGAGACTGTGGGGGTTGCTCCACTGTTGGGGAAAGGCTCGTGCTGATGAATGCTATGTGATTATGTATATCTATTCATCTGCTCATTAGCAAACGAAGCCATTGTAGATGTCCCTACCCGCAGCCACTTGAGTCTGGGTCTTAGAGCAGCCCCCAGCCAAGGCCTTAGTTCAAGTCCATATTTGATGTGCTAACTATTTTTCCCCCTCCACTTAAAAAGCAGCTTTAGTGCTGGAGAGATGGGTCAGCACTTGAGAACATGTACTGCTCTCCCAAAAGCCCCCAGTGTAATTCCCAGCATCCTTCACAGGCAGACCAGAACTGCCTGTAACTCCAGCAGCTGCAGGAGAACTGACACCTCTGGCCTCCTTGGGCACCTGCAGTCACCTGCTCATATTCATACAGACACACATACATACACACGATCAAAAATTAAAAATAAATCTTAAAGAAAACAGGCTCACTGACATGTAACAGTCTACGCATTGATAATGAGCAAAGGTTTGGGCATCAGGCTTGGACATCAGCATGTATCCATGACAGCCCTGTCACCAGGCTGGCAGCATGCTTATCCCCCGAGAGGATCCTCACACCCTCATACCCAGCATGTCGTCATCCCTGCCTGTCAGTGTTTGTTGTTACAGAACTGTGCACAAAGAGTCACACTAGCTCCAGTTGGGCCCTTTTTAAAAACCTGTTTTGAGATGTATCTCTGTCACTGATGGTATTACTCAGCCAGTTCTCCATAGCTTCAAAGCCCTGTGGCCATACCCACAGTGTGGGTAACCACAGTCTAGCCATCCCTTCACCTGCTGATGGACATCTGAGCAGTTTCCATGCTCTTGCTACTACACAAAAGGCAGTGAGAAGCGCCCGGGAGCCTGTATATGCATACACACATGTGAATTTCTTTTCTCTTGGCTGAAAAACCCAGGTCTAGGAATACTGGGTGGTGGTGTGCATTTACTTAATGATTTAAATAGATTTCTCTGTGTATTAATATGTAGTTACGGATACCTGTATGTATGTGTACATGCCTGGTATCTATGGAGTTCAGAAGAGGGTGCCAGATCCCCTGGAACTGGAGTTACAGGCAGTCATGAGTTGCACCGGAGGCGCTAAGAAGTGAACTCAGGCCCTCTGCAAGAGACATCTGCTGAGCCACCTCTCTGGCCCCTTGTTGAGCTTTAAAAGAAACCACCAACTTGTTTTCCCAAGTGTTTGCAACATTTCCCCTTCCCAGCAGCAATGCGTTGGAGGCCAGATTTGGTGTTTGATGTGCTCTCTAAATCTGGACACTCTACAGGAGTTCAGCTCACAATGAGGCTGTGGGGACCCTGGGATGGAAGCATGGCATTTAGGTACCAGATGCCTGTTCTGACAGCTGCAGATGCTGACAGGTTTTTCACAGATCATTCACTACAAATATATCTGCTTGGTGTTCTGCCCCTCAAATCTTCTGCCGATGTGAAAGCTTAGGCATTGTTTATTCCAGGTGATTTGACTTTGTATAATGGATATGATCCTTTACCAAGCACACGCTCTGGGTAGGATCCCTCCCACGCCACAACTTGGCTCTCCATTCTCTCAACACTATCTTTTGAAGAGCAAGTCTTGGTTCTGGTGAACTCTGTTTAGTTATTTTGATGAATGAGGTGGTTGCTTTCAGATCTATGAAGATGTTGTTAATGCACAGTCATTGAGTTTTCCTCCTGTGATTTCCTCTAAAGCCATATCACTTTAGACTTTGCATTTGAATTTACAATCTAGGTTCAAATCTAATTTGGGTTACTTTAGGTTCTCTGGCATGAGGTGTAGACAGGCATACATAGATAACCACGCACACAAACAGTGCTGTGTGTTGAAAAGATTTCCCTTTCTCTACCTTTGTCAAGAAACGTGTTTGTTTTTTTTTTTTAATTATAAACAAAAGTGGGATTTTAAAAATCAAATGCTTTTTCTGGGGTTACTGAGTTGGTTATATGGAGCCCATATTCTGTTGATTTAGTGAGATTCTATTTTTTTTTCTTTTTTAAACTATCAAGCCATCTTTGCATCCCTGAGATGACTGTGACTTATCATAGCCTTTTTGATAGACTCTTGAATTCTACTCCTAAGATTTTTAGTAGAATTTTGGATTCTATGTTCACTAGGGACATTGCCTTTAGTTTTACTTGTTCATGACTGCTTTGCTTACTTTTATTACCAGATGAATTCTGGCTTCACGGAATGAACTGCGACCTGTCTTCACCTCTTTGATTTTCTAGGACTGTATACAGCTTGTATTATTTCTTCCTGAGACATTTGATCAAATTCTCCAGTGAGTCGTTTGATCTAGGGCTACTTGGGTGATGTATTTCTTCTGGAAATGGGTTTTGAAAGGCCATGGAGTGCTAATAATTTGTCCTGTCCATCTGTGCTGTTTTATTGGTGTAAATGTGTTCCTAATGCTCCTTTGTTGCCTGTTTATGTCTGTAGAGCTTGTAGTGATGTCTCCTCTCATGCCAAATGTTAGTGATTTGCTCCTCTACCACCAATTAGCCAGGCTTTATTTACTGCCTCAAAAAAAAAATCCTAATTGTTCATTGATTTTTTTTTTCTCTTTCTTTCTATCTGGTATTCTAACAAGCCCTTTCTTCCCTGATCCCTCTTCTTTCCCCTGCTTTACATTAGATTTAATTTGTTTATCTTTTTCTAGTTTCTTAGAAAATGTATTGTTATTTCATGTGTTTGTGCATGTATGTGTATACACAAAAGCACATGTGCATGGAGGTCAGAGTTCAGGCCAGATGGCTTCCTCCATAGCTCTCCACCTCATTTTTTTTTTCCTTTTAACAAATACTTTTAATTCCTTGAAGATTTCATATGCTGTATTTTGATCTTATCCATCCTAACTCCCTGCCTTAACTCCAAATCTACCCCCACGTTATTATTCCTGAAACTTCATGTTCCCCCCTCTCCCCCTTCCTAATTCACCAATCCATTAGCTCCAATGTGTGTTGTTCATATACTCGTGTGTGTGTGGCCATCCACTGGAGCAGAGTCACCCTACCAGGGGCACTTAAAGAAAGCTCCCTCTCCCTCTCCTAGAAGCCACTGTCTGTCCTTAGCTCATCTGCAAGGGCTGGGGGCTCACAGACTTCTTCCCAGTCCTTCCTGGGGAGTTAGCTGGCTTGATCTCTGCAGGCACCCGCAGCAGCTGTGAGTTCAGTGGTCCTGTCACATCCAGAAGACACTGGCTGCGGTCCTCCCCAACCTCTGGCCTTACTAGCGTTCCATCCCTCCTCCCCCTCCTTCACGGTGGTCCTTGAACCAGCTTGTATTTTGAGGCTGGGTCTCTCATGGAATCTAGAGCTCTCTGATTGATTAGCTAGACTGAATAGATAACAAGGCCCAGAGACTGGCTTGTTCTTGTCGTTCAAGCACTGAGAGTACAGGGCCAGGCTTTCCTGCCCAGCTTTTTATGTAGATGCTGGGATCTGAACTCAGATCCTCACGCTTGCATGGCAAACACTTTACCAGCTGTGTCATTTCCCCAATCCCTCTATCTTAGCTTAAGGCTGCTTATTTGAGTTTTTTTTTCTCTTTCCCTTAATGTTAAGTTTTTAGTGATATATATATACATTTACACCTAAGCACCACTGTTGCACAATTTCACAAGTCTGAAACATTGTTTTAAGTTTTCTTCTGGTCCAAACTCTTCACTATTTCCTGTGGATTTCCTTACTGGTTTAGTTGGTCATCTAGTTTCCAAGTGATTGATGGTTTTTCCTGTTATGTTTATGCAACTGACTTCTAATGTAGTTCCATTAAGGCCAGATAACTTACTTCACATTACTTGAGTGTCTTTAAATTTATCAAAAGTTGTTGCATGACTCAAAATATGGTCCATATTAGTGAATCGGGCAATTTAACAAGGAATGTGTGTCCTGTTGGTAATGGTGTGAAATATTTTACATAAATGTCAGTTTTATCAAGTTGGTTGACAATGTTATTCAATGTTGATCTTTGCTGGTATCTGTATTTGACTTATGCATCTGATTATTATTGTGTACTTAGATATTTCTCCTTACAGTGATATCATTCTTTGGTTTGTGTGTTTTAAAGCTTTGTTATTAGATGAAAAAAAAAACTTTTAGGATAATTAACACTTCCCAATAAATCAACTATTCTATTTCCTTAAAAAAAAAAAAAAACTTTTCCCCCCTGTTTTTCTTTTTTCTTTTCCCTTTCTTTTTCTTTTTGGCTTTTTCTAGACAGGGTTTCTCTGTGTAGCTCTGGCTGTCCTGGAGCTCACTCTGTAGACCAGGCTGGCCTCGAACTCAGAAATCCACCTGCCTCTGCCTCCCAAGTGCTGGGATTAAAGGCATGCGCCACCACTGCCCGGCTCCCCTGTTTTTCATAGTGCTTTACTTGTCTATATGATACCATAGAGCCACCTGAGAATGGAGTCTCGGTTTAGGAATGCCCTAGATCAGATTGGCCTGGGGACACATCTGGGGAAACAGGAGGGCCCAGCCCACTGTGGGCAATACCATTCCCTAGGCAGGTGGTCCTGGCCTGTATAAGAAAGCTAACTAAGCATGAGCCTGCAAGCAAGCCAGAAAGTGACATTCCCTCCGTGGCCTTCTTGCTTCAGTCTCCTGCCTGAGTTTTTGTCCTGACTTCCCTCAGTGATGGAGGTTTAATCCAAATAAATCTTTTTTTTTTTTTTCTCCCCTAAGCTGCTTTTGTTCATAGTGTTGGTCACAACAATGGAAAGGGAACTAGAACCCTGCCTCTCTTTTGTTCCCTGGGGTCTCCAATTATGCACACACTAGGTGCTTAAATTCAACCAACACCACTGATGGCATTTTCATTGAAAAAAAAAAAGTCTTTTTCCTGTGTGCTTCATTTTAAACGGCTCTCTTAACTATGCTCAACCTCACCAGTTTTTCTTCTGCAATGTCTAATCTGCCACCAACCCCACTCAGTGTGTTTTATATCTCAGCTCTTGGGATCTCTATTAGAGAAGTTCAATTTTGTTATAATATCATCCATGTCTCCACTTGACTTTCTGAACCTTTGAAATTCAATCATAATGACTTTAATGTACCCGGCTGCTAAATCCAATATCCATGGCCATTCCTGCTACATTTCAAAGCATTGATTTTTATCCTCATTATGAGGCCTCTCTTCCTGAGTCTTCCACTGCCTAGCAACCTTCAGTTAGATGCCTGGTTTGTGATTATTCCTTGCTTACTATAGGACAGCCTTGTGTCCCTAGAAACTTTCTTGACCTTTGTTCTGGGATGCAGCTAAATTACTTGGACAATTCTGTCCTTCTATATCTTGTCCTTGAAATTTTCTAGCCAGGAGCACAGCCATGTGTTGTACCAGGTCATTGTTCTGCACTATTGAGGAGGATTCTGTCCGGTTCCCCTTGAAGCATGGGGATTCCCAGGTTGGCAGTGGGAGTTATAGGAACAGTTTCTGGACCTGCGCAAGGGCCAGACACCTGGCCCATCGGGAGTGCTGGACATTCTTTCCCTCTAAACCTCTCTGATTGGTTCTTTTTCTGGCCTCTCTTCTACCTCTGTTCACAGACATGCACCCAAATGTTTGTTGGCAGGTGTCTGGGGGTCAGAGATCTTTCTCCTCTTACCATCTGCCTAGAGGGCTCTGAATACTGTCCCCTCCCAGTTCTTCAACTTAGAGTTTACAAGCTCTGCGTTAATCTCTCTCTCCACTGTGTGGCAGCCTGGCCATCCTCAAGTCAGGGCCTCTATCCTCTCACAACCACCCTCACTGTATCTGACTCCCCGAACCTCCAAAAGCAGAATCCACTTTGTCTGAATTTTTTGTTATAAACTGGTTGTTATCCCTTCGGGACAAGGGGCCAGTCATTTTCACACATATAAAATAAGTTGGCTTCAATAAGGGCATTTGGATTGGTACTTCCCAATATAAGGTATTTATAAGTGTTCCTTTTAGTTGTGCATGTGTTTATGCATATATGTGTGTGTGCATGCTCATGTGTGCACATTTGGAGTGCAGAGCAGGATACTGGTGTATTCCTCTATCAATTTCCTCTTTATTTTTTGACACAGTCTCTCACTGAACCAGAAGCTCACTATTTGAGCGAGGCTGGCCAGCAAGCATCCAGGATCCTCCTGTCTCTATCCATCCACTCTGGGGTTCCAGGAATGCTCACACATACTCAGCTTCTAGGTTGCATGCTTGTATTTGAACTCAAGTTCCTTTACCTCCCAGCAAGTGCACTTATATCTGCTAAGCCAGGTCTTCAGCCCCTTCAATATTTTCTAAAATCCACATTTTCTTCCGATGAACAAAAAAATCTCATATTCTCTAGTGCTGTTTACATAATTTCAAAGTAAATTGACTGTGATCCTTAAAGATCCTAGTATAGTCCTTGGGCAAACACCTGGAATTCTTGTTTAATTTAAAACAATGTTTATGTGCACAAGTGTTTTGTTTGCATGTATGCATATGTGCCACATGCATGCCTTATGTCCACGGAGTGCATACGAGACTGATGCATCACCCAGAGCTACATACTGTTGTGAGCCATCATGTGGGTGCTAAGAACCCAACCCCAGTCCACTGCAAGGGAGGCAAGTGCTCCCAATCACTGAGTCATCTCCCCAGCCCCTGGATATGAGGTTTTATATAGGTCTTTAGGTGTATACTTGCTATCTCGATCTATAAGCCCTTGTGTATATACCTAAGAATCTGGTAGACATTGCTTTATACATCCTTACTCAAATCTTTGCTTAAACCCCAAAATTGGATTAATCCTTAAGCCTGTACTTAGATTTCAATTTGAGTGTTAGAAAATAAGATAATATAAAATCATCAGATGACTTATTTTTGTCCATCCTGATGCAGATACATTGTGATTAATAAGTAGTGTAAAATATTTCACCACCACCAACAGAACATACATTACTTGTTAATGAATAAAATAGGAAAGGAAAAAGACTACTAGGCTATCATGGCGATTCTTTTTAAAAGCACGATACCAAGAGGATTAACCACTCAAAGGGATTCAGGAACATGTGATGATTGATCCTCTATGTGTGTGAAGCAAACGGGGCCTCCAAATACACGAAGCAAAACCTGACAGAGCTGAAAGATTAGGAAAAGTCCAGCATCTTCTTCTTAGGGCCAATAAAGTCAGCAGATCAGAAAGTCTGCTTGGTCATGGAAGAGCTGGGGAGCACAGCTAACCAACCGGTGCTGATCAAAACAAGCCGAGCACTCCACCTGTGGCAGATCGATAGATCGATGGTCCGTGTCCCTCCAACAGCGCACATGCTGAACTCTAACCCCCAAGGCATCAGTATAAGGAAATGGGTCCTTTGGAGGTTTTAGCTCAAGAGGATGGATGGTTAGAGAGCAGTTAGACAGAGCCCAGTGAGCCACTTCCTCCCTCCACCAGGTAAAGACTAAGCAAGGAGACTCTCTGCAACAGGACAGAACTTGATTCTGGGATCCCCAGGCTTCTAGTCTGTGAGAAATACTCACACTGTTTATATATGACTCAGCTCATGATAACCTTTTTCTTTTTTCATTTCTCTATATGTCCATATATATACACAAACACACGCACATACACACACATAAATACAAATACACATATATACACACAAACACACACATATATACATGCATACACATATGTACACATACATATACACACATATATATACACATACATGCACATATAGATAAAAACACAATACACACATGCAGACATACACACATACATATCTATACACACATACACACATATATACACATGCACACACATATACATATACACATATGCATACATACATACATATATACATATGTACACACATATGCGCACATATACATAAACATACATACATATATATACACATACATGTGTGCATGTATGTATACAGGTACATGTGTGTGAGGACATGTATGGAGTCTGTAGGCTGACAAAAAGACTTAGTTGCCATTCTGCCTCATTGATCCAGGTGGGGTCTCTCAGAGAGTTTGCTGATATGTCTAGTTTTGTTAGCCATTTCACTCTAGGAACCCCCCATTTCCACAGAGTCTGGAATTACAGGAGGACCACAAAACCCACCTAGCATACACCTGGGTTCTGCCAATCCAAACACTGATCCCCAGCTCACAGAGCACAGGCTTTACCACTGAATTCTCTCTGGCCCCAGCTTACTATCACTTTGTTACAAAAGCTCAACAGGACCAAGATACTATCCAGCAGCAGTTTATACCCTTATTTACCTCAAGAGCCTATAGGAAATTCACCAAGCCATGTGTCATACCCTGGGCCAGTAAGTATACTTGAATACTTTTAAAATAATCAAAATCACGAGGAGTGTGTTTGCTAATAACAATGGAATTAGACTAGAAATTAACAAGGGGAACACAAGATAAACATTTCTAAATGTTTGAAAATTAAGCTGTACACTTCAAAACAACCCACAAGTCAAGAGTAAGTCGCAAAATGGATTTGGAATATATGGAAGTAAAGGAAGACGTGACAGATTGAAATCATAACAGAGTCATTAGAAGCTGCAGGAATACAGCTGAGAGAGATTCCTAGCCCTAAAATACCCACACAGGGGACAGAGGAAAGGAGAGGACACAGAGCAGCAATGTCAGGTTCTTCCTCAGGAAGCCAACAGAATAGTAGCAAAGAAAATGCAAAGTGAGTGAAGGCAGGAAATAATAAAATGGGAAGAACAAGCAATTATGTTTTAAAAAATCAAGAAAATCAATGGAACAAAAAGTTGGATCTTCAGGAAAAACAATCAAGTTCACAAACCTCATTTAGACTGATACATTCAAGATATAGGCCTCCAGTGTTGGGAAATAAAACCGGTAAGAAGAAATGGACAAATTCCCCAAAAGTTATGGTAAGAACTTCACTGATAGCTTGATGGTCACAAAATTAAATTTGTGACTTAAAAATATCCCAACAAAGAAATTCCCTGCTTCAGCTGTGTTTGTTGGAGGATTCTACAAAATATCTAAAGCAGAATCTATACAACAATCTTATACAATCTCTTAAAAAATGAAGTATTCCTGTCTCATTTCAATTGCTATGATAAAACACTATGGCCAAAACAACTTGGGGAGGAAAGATTTACTTGACTTACACTTCCAGGTCATATAGTTCATTACTGAGGGAAGTCTGGACAGGATTTCGAGCAGAAACTTGGAGCAGAATCCACAGAATACTGCTTGCTGAACACAGATCCATGCTTATCTAGCCTTCTTATGTAGTCAACCCGCCTAGGGAATGGTGCTGCCCTTAGTGGACTATGCTCTCCTACATCAATTACCCATCAAGACAATCCCCCTCAGACACAGACACAGGCCAACCTGATAAAGATAAGAGGGCCAAACCCAGAGGAAACAAGGTTCTTTGTTTTTGTTTTGAGTAATTCTAGGCTTTGTCAAATCATCAGTTAATTCTAGCTGGAACAAAAGGGAAATGCATTTTCATGAAGCTAGTACCACTCAGAAACCCAGCAAAGCCACTCAGAAGAAGGAAGCTACAGATGTATCTTGTTCATGAGTTTCAACATAAAGTTCTTCAGCAAAAATTAGCAAATCGAATCCAAAACTACACAAACGGTTAAAAATTAAAATAAAAAGCAACCAACATGCCACAGCCACATGAGATGGATTTCAGGCATGCAATTTAACATTGGGAAAGGCATACTGTCATATCAATAGCTAAAGAAAAGACACTGGGCAGAATATGACAAAACCTCAATGAGTTCAGAACAGGGAAGATGAAGCCAGCTCGAGAATGAACATCTACCAAACCAGCACTAAGATTAAAAGTGAGATTAATGAGAGTCTCTGGGCCATGGTCAGCAGCAAGGCCAAGGATGCCCAGTTATGCTTACCCAACAGTGTTGAAGCTGCTGTTGTAAGTCAAGGGGGGATAAAGAGAAAGAGAGGGGCAAGCGTGATACAAATGCATTGTATATGTGTATGAAATTCTTGAAGAATAAATAAAATTATACTAATTTTAAAAGGAGTGTAAAGGAAACCAAAGGAAGACCATGGTTTTTACAAAAATGGAAAATAAACAAAAAAAATCAGTATAAATTACAAGTTTAGGATTAACTCAAATGAAGGAATTCATGTATTTGTTAAATACAGTTGAAGCCACGCTGAATGGAAATTTATGATCCTACATTATTGTTGTTTGAAAGAGAGTCTCAACTATGTAATCCTTCCGAATGATAGCAGTTAAATACAGTGCAGCCTGTCCATACAATAGGGTGTTGGGCAATAAAAGAAATGGGTCTATGTTCCAGCAGACAGGTTTTCACAGAGACCAGACTGTATCTGCTCCCAGGAGAGGCCACTTAGGATGTAGATCAGTGGCTTTCGTAGGAGGAGCTAGATGATTGGAGACAACTGATGGATGGTGTTTAAGAGTTATATCACTGTGGTGGACTGACAGCTGTGAACCAGTGTGAATTGTCAATGGAATATTAAAAAAAAAAAAAAAAGGAGGGCTGGAGAGATGGCTCAGCAGCTAAGAGCCAGTACCGCTCTCATAGCAGACCCAGGCTCCCAGCAGCCACACTGGGCAGCTCACAATGCCTCTAACTCCAGTTTTAGGGGATCTGATGCCTTTTACTGGCCCTCACGGTCACCACACACATATAAAGCACATAAACTCATGCAGGCACACACACACACACACACCAAAGAAAAATAAATACGTCCCTTTCAAAAAAGGAACAGAAACTGGCACATAAATATCCAAAACATCTTTACCAATAAATAGTAACCCCAAGCTAGAAGCAGCCTAGATGTATTTTTTCTGTGAGTGAATAGCTTTGCACACTGTGGTCTACCCACAATGCAATGCAGAATGCTACTCCACAGCAAACAGTAGGGATCTACGGAAGAGCCCAACAACAGAGATGCCTCTCAGGTAATCATATGGAGTAAGAAGAACCACACAAGAGGTTCAAGAGGTTGCAGCAGGTGTCAGGCCTACAGAAAGTTCTTTCCCAGTGTAATTACCTACTATTTTTGCCATGTCTCTATGGGCTGGCATAAGAACACAGGTGTGTGTGTGTGTGTGTGTGTGTGTGTGTGTGTGTGTGTGTGTGTGATTGGAGGATGTGTCATGGCAGGCATAAGAACACGGGTGTGTGTGTGTGTGTGTGTGTGTGTGTATGATTGGAGGATGTGTCATGGCCCCATCAACCAAGTACTATAAATTGCATGCTTGCTATGAACAGTGGTGTTCTCCACATGCCAGTGCACACTTACTGTTTTCAGTAAATTTAAGGAGACACAACTCCTTAATCTATGATTCACACTCAAATCTTTTGAGGTAAACTAACCCTTTCCAGTACAGGGTCCAGTTTAGGGTTAGGTATTGTATTTTGTTGCTGTCTCTCACTGTGTCTGAAACCTGCCACGGCTTTCCTTTTCAGACTGTGTTGATGACACTTTCAAGGGTTACCATTGGAAGCTCTCACCTTTTTAAACAGAGCATAGAAATGTCTTCAGTGCCTCTTGGGACTACTTCTGGGAGGTGTCTGCACAGCTGGTCCTGCACATTGAGAATTTCTAGCCCAAGATATCTTGTGTCTCACTCGCAAGCTGGGTTCTTAAATAGGCTCCAGGCCTCTCCATTTGCATGCCTTCGGCCTTGTCCCTCTGCCAGCTGGAAATGTGTACAAGGCTTTCCTGTTTGGAACGAGCGGTCCCCAGATCCACATAGCTTCCATTCTTATTCAGCACAACCAATAAAAGAAACCTGGGCACGTAATTATTTTGTCCACCTCCAAGTAAGAGAGTGAAGGGCCCCAGCATCCCCTGATGAGACCAGTTTGAATCTGTTTCAGGGATTTAAACATTTAGTAGGCTTATGGAGTCTCATAAGTCAGGCACCTCTCATCGTAACTGGTTGAAAGGAAATAAGGACCAACATGGTTTAAAGTGGCATGGGCACTAAGGGAACAGAAGGCAATCCATTTTGGTGGGAAATGGAATTTTCTGCTTTAAAACTCATCATAAAAAATAAGAGTTAGGAAACATAAAAGGTGGGGTGTGGTGACAAGCACTCACAATCCTAGCACTTGGGAGGCAGAGGTAGGAGGATCCTTGGGGCTAGCCTAGTGGAATTAATGAGGTCCAGGTTCTGTGAGAGACTCGGGGTCAAAAACTAACATGGGAGAGTAGTAGATGGAGGAACATTGACCTCTCACCTCTGCAGACATGTGCACACATATCCATGTGCATCCCCATGTGTATACACAAACATGTGTATAACATGCACATGAACGGGTTGGAGAGATGGCTCAGTGGCTTGTAACTATCTGATACCCTCTTCCAGTGTGGCTGAAGAATGTGACAATGCATAAAATAAATCTTTTTTTAAAAATGCACATGAACACACACACACACACACACACACACACACACACACACACACCAACAAGAATCCACTGTCAGTGAGACCTCAAGGGGACAGAATACGCTTTTGACCCAATGCAGGAGCAAGCTGAGCACTCTGTGAAGTGATGACGCCTGTGAAGAATTCTGTCACTCTATCAGCAAGAGGCAGGTGAACCTGAGATTAGGCACCACCATTCATAAGCCTGGAGCCCTGCATGGTCCTATGTGACCTTGCTCTTTATTTCTGCTCACACTTAGAGCTGGTCCCCTTCGAACCACCCGCTTTCCTTCCATGCCATTTGTTTTGAAAAGCCGTTCAGTCTTCCATTTGGCTTTCATCCAACCCCTCATCCCCATCCCGCTTGGTAGCATCATCCCCAGCCCTCCAGACTCTGGCCACAGTGCTCTGTCTACTCCATACCACAAGGTTCATATGCATGGGGCAGTGTTCGTGGTCTTGAGTGTGAATCCTGATCGTTTTACTCCTGCTGAGGACAGCATGGTTCTCAACTGCCCGTGTGTGCTGGGAGAGCTGGGACACCTGATCAAGGCTTGTTTTCACGCAAGGTCATGTTATGCCTGGAAGCTTGCTAGAGCTTAGATCTAAGTCAAGGACTCCTTGTCCTCACACGGTGCAGTGCCTTCCTACGTAGCCCTCTTGCTTGTCAGGGCTACAATCTATTCAAGCTTTCTGTAGTCACTCTTAGCCACCTTCAGCTTTGTCCTCAGCCTGACATGAGCCTGAGGGGGCCTCTTTACGGTTGAATCAGAGCACATCCTAGCCCTGGTCAGAAGCCCCATGCTACTTACCAGAGTTCCAAACGGGCTTCATGATGGATACCATAGTGACCTGCCACCACCTCTCTCCTGGGACCTCACCTCATCCTCTCTAGAGCAATCCTAGTCCACTGCCTTGTGGCTCCTTGCATGAGCCTAGCTGGCTGCCTGCACTGCCAGCACAGTCCCAGATCCAGTCTGCTGTGCAGGTTCAAACCTGAACTCAACCTCCTGGCATCAACCCTCTCCCCAGGCTGTTCATGGTCACCCCACCATGGTCCAAACCCAGCTGTCCCAAGCTAAGCTTGCTCTTTCCATTGTACCTGTCCCTGTTTTACCTTACCAGGTCCAACCTCAGTCACCATACCCACCATCCCTCTCTCTCTCTCTCTCTCTCTCTCTCTCTCTCTCTCTCTCTCTCTCTCTCTCTCTCTCTCTCTCTCTCTCTCTCTCTCTCTCTCTCTCTCTCTCTCTCTCTCTCTCTCTCTCTGCTAAAGGTGGGGTTTTGTGTTTGGGGCCCACTGATGAACCCCAACCCCTGTGGCACAAAATGTTGCCTGACAGAGAATTCAATGGATATTTGAACACATCTTTTCTTTTTTTCATTTTTCCTTTGCAAACTCAGTCATCTGGCCAATGTAAAGCAGTCAGAACTTGCCGGACCCGTCGCTTGCTTTCCAGTCTCCCTGTTCCTGCCACCTCCATTTCTTTGACCTGAAACATCACTCATCTTTGCCCATTTGAGGGCACTCAAATACCTCTCCTTTCAAAACCCTCTCAATGACACTCCCAAATGGAAGAACCACTCCCTGACTCCCTGACTCACTGTAGCCTGGGCCTTAGGTCCTGACTGATGACCTACGTAAGACCTGTCCACATGAGTGGAGGCTGCTCACTAGGTGGAATTTGTACTATGTCTGCCTCCTCCTGCTCCTCCTCCTCCTCCTGCTCCTCCTCCTCTTCCTCCTCCTCCTTCTCTCTCTCTCTTTCTCTCTCTCTCCCTCTCTCTCTCTCCCTTCCTCCCTCCCTCCCTCCCTCCTCCCTCTCTCTCTCATCAGTAGCTATGAAATGAATTTCATACTGGCACTAATGTCTGAACACTGAGTGCTCCCTAACAATGCTAAGCAGTGAGCCTATGGGAGGAGTCTGCCCAGAGATAACAGCAGTGTTGAAAGGACAGAGCAGACTGCAAGGCAAAGCCTTTCTTAAAGAGAAAGGATGACTATCACCTAAAGGGACAGGAGCGACAGCAGCTGTTTAAGAAAAGGGTGAAGCTAGAGCATGGTGGTGTATGCCTTTAATCCCAGCACTTAGAGGGCAGAGGCAGGTGGATCTCCGTGAGTTTGAGGCTAACCCGATCTATATATCAAGTTCAGGCCAGTCAGGGCTGCAAAGTGAGTGAAACTCTGTCTAAACAAAGAAAGGAAGGAAGGAAGGAAGGAAGGAACAAAGGAAGGAAGGACAGAATGAAGGAAGGAAAGGAAGGAAGGAAGACAAGCATGATACTTTCTGCTTTAAGATGCTTGATAGGTACTATATTAAACTAGGGTTCTCTAAAAGAATATAATTGATATAATGACTTTATCTACCTATCTATCTATCTTTCTATCTATCTGTCATCTGTCTATTTATCATCTATCTATCAATATCTACATGTCTATCAATCTAGCAACATCAATCTATCATCTATTTATCATCTATCACCTGTCTATCATCTATCTGCCTATTTGTAATCTGTCTGTAATCTATCAATCACCTATCTGTCTGTCTATCTATCTATCTACCTACCTACCTACCTACCTACCTACCTACCTACCTACCTACCTATCTTCTTCTCCTTCTTCTTCTTCTTCTTCTTCTTCTTCTTCTTCTTCTTCTTCTTCTTCTTCTTCTTCTTCTTCTTCTTCTTCTTCTTCTTCTTCTTCTTGTTCTTCTTCTTCTTCTTCTTCTTCTTCTTCTTCTTGTTCTTCTTCTTCTTGTTCTTCTTGTTCTTGTTCTTGTTCTTGTTCTTCTTCTTCTTCTTCTTCTTCTTCTTCTTCTTCTTCTTTTTCTTCTTCTTCTTCTTCTTCTTCTTCGCTGTCATTGTCAACATCATCATCGTCATCATCTACCTATCTATCTTAAAGGGGACTTATTTGAGTGGCTTACAGTCATGGTCTGAGTAGCCCAACAAGGCTGTGTCCTGGTAGAAAGACCAAGAATCTGGTTGTTCAGCCCATGAGATGTCTCAGCAGAACCAATCTGGTGCCAGAGTCCCAGGGAACTCCTAGAGAGCTGTCAGTCTTCAGTCTACATTGGAACCCTGAAGAAGCAGGTTCTAACAGCTGCAGAGGAATGCCTCAGTAACAGGATGGGTGAACTTGCCCGCCAGAATGAAGCAGACAAACAGACAAAGCCCTCAAAGCTTCCTTCCTCCATGCCCCTTTTTCTGGACTGCCATTAGAAGGTGTGGACCAGATGTAGGGTAGGTCTTCCTGCTTCAAGTAATCCAGTCAAGAAAATACCTCACATCTACTGTGTTCAGATGCTTGGATTTATTCCAGAGGTAGTTACCACAGGCATCCTGGGACCTCCTGGGAAGGGGCATGCTTCAGATGCTCTTGGACATTGAAAGAATCAACAACCAGTTGTGTAGTGTCCACACAACTAAACGTGCATCTGGGTGGTGTCATACATCAGAATCCCAGTATATCACAGAGAGCTTTTCCTAAGGGACTTGGCATCTTTATTATTACTGAGCTATCCTTTCCATGAACATGGTACGCCTATCCATTTACTTTGTTTATGATATGGTTTGCTTTTCTGTTACTGTGATAAACATTAGGACCAAAAGCAACCTGGGAGAGAAAAAGGTTTACTTCGCCACTTCCAAATCACACAATCCATCCCAGGGAAGTCAGGGCAGGAACTGAAGCAGAAAGGTTCACAGAGGAAGGTTGCTTGCTGGCTCACTTTCTGGCTTGCTCAGCTGGCTTTCTTATATATTCTAGGCCCACTTGCCTAGGGGTGGTGCCATCCACAGTGGGCTGGGCCCTCCCACATCAATCATTAACCAAGACAATCTCTCAGACATGCCCACAGTTCAACTTGATCAAGGCAATTGTTCAATTAAGTTTCCCTCTTCCCAAGTGACTTTGGGTTGTGTCATGTTGACAGTAAAAACTACCCAGGACAAACTATATTTAATTTTTTCCAACAATATCATCAGGTTTCTTAGCAGGTGCCTTGAATGTCTTTCTCAAATTTATCCCTAGGTATATAATATATGCTTTTAGTTTTTAATACACTGTTACAATGTATTTCAACATGGTTTCCATACACCACTTCAGTTCTGACCAGTTCCCCTATTACTAAGGTGTTGCATTGAGGAGACAAATCTGTTACCTCACTCATGAGCCAATATCACCATATGAGGAGCCAAAGTCCCTAGTTACCATTGGAGATCACTCTTTGTAGGGATGAACACATTTTGTGGCTTTTCACAGCCATGCTGGCATGGCATCCACATTATGGTATAACACAGAGCTGTCTCACTGCCCTAAAAGTATCCCACGCACGCTCACTGATGCACTTCCTCTCACTATCCAGACCAGGCCACCACTGTTTTTATTGGCTCCATTCTCTTGGTCTTTCCTTTACATCCTGAAGTCATAACCATACAGAACACCACCATTTCAGGGCTACAACATGCATGTGTAGTTGTAGTCTAATGGATGCCACTGGCCACAGCGCTGTCTGAAGGTACTGTCCTCCTTCACTGATACCTGCAGTATATGAATGAGATCCCTTGTA
Organism: Mastomys coucha; assembly: GCF_008632895.1. Taxonomy (NCBI): domain Eukaryota; kingdom Metazoa; phylum Chordata; class Mammalia; order Rodentia; family Muridae; genus Mastomys; species Mastomys coucha. The sequence continues at coordinate 16,610,376 of NW_022196893.1, read as the reverse complement.
CAGCCCCATATACATTTGACCAGTCTGCTTGGTTCAGGAGAGTCAGGGACCCTCTCTACCTGGTGAAAGGGTCCCTTGCTTTTCCCAACAGGCTAAGGATGTGAGACACTGCCCATCTTCTTTCACCAGTCCATTTAAACACATGCCCTTTGCTTATCTCTAGTCAGCTCTCTCCATTTTAAACTGGTCTGTCTTCATGCTGGGCTATAAGAGCTCTTTGTGGTTTTCAGGGTAGCGTTTTTCTCATACATGCTTTATAATTTTTTAAATTCCAAGTCTGTGGTTTTACTTTTCACTAAGTATCTTTTGATAAGCAAAAGTTGACAAATGTTCCCAGGACGTGTGAGTTTTATTTTTCATGTCCTATTGCATTGTCTAATGTTTCTAGACAATTCACAATGCTCAAGACAACTACATAATAAATCTGTGGCTATTTTACAGAGCTTTGAGCCTTTGCTGTTAGGTGGGAGGTATTTCCCAGATCCTTTCTCAGACTGAGGAGACTCTATTTGCATTTTTCTCTTTGGAATTTTGTCTAGTGCTTTACCTGCATTACAGCTTGTGTCTTTATCAATTCATAGTTTGAATTACACTGATCTTTCTCTTTCATTCCACCAGTTCTGTGAAATTCATAGATCAAAAATTTTACTTGATTTCTTTCCAAATATTTACTCAGTCACCTTGCATTCTTATGGGCTCCCTGAGCATGTGGCTATAACACATTGAACTTCTGCATACTGGTACATTTAATTTGCTAATATCTGAATATAATTTTTACCTCTTTGATCTTCTATTTTGTTTGCTTATTTGTTTGTTTTTTCCAAGACAGTATTTCTGTACATAACTCTGGCTATCCTAGAACTTACTCTGTAGACCAGTCTAGCCTTGAACCTAGGGATCTGTATGCTTCTCTGAGTGTTGGGATTAAAGGTGTGTGCCACCACGCCACTCAGATTTTTTAAAAATATTTTTAAAAAATGTATGTTTATGTGTATGGCATTTTGCCTGCTTGTACCACAGTACAAGCATCACATGCACAGGCCGGAAGAGGGCATCAGATCATTTATAACTGGAGCTAAAGATGGTTGTGAGGCACCATGTGGGTGTTCAGAATAGAACTTGGGTCTTGTGGAAGAATGGTCAACGTCCATAACTACCTCTCCAGCCCTATTCTTCTTTCATTAAGAACCTGGTACCTGGAGGTGTGAAGTGACTGTCCTCCCTGACTGGTTGAGTATCTTCTTCCGTGTCATGCAAACCATCAGTCTAGAATTCAAAGGGTTGAAGTTTGGACTTGCCACTGGTACACTGTCCTTTGCATCCCCCCTCCACTCCTTTCCTAATTTCATGTGTGTATGGCGTGCATGCATGTTTTTGTATGTGTGGGGGTCCATGTGTGTGCATGCATGCATGCATGTACATGGGACCATATGTGTGCATGTATGTGGAAACCTGACATTGTGGTTGGCAATCATTCTCAATTGCTTCTCTGCCTTTTCATTGAGGCAGGGTCTCTCAATCGAACCCAGAACTCATCCATATGTCTAGTCTCACTAGCTAGCTTGCTCTCCACTTTCTGAGGCTAGCATGATGGCTGGGCTGCCGCTCACACCAGGCATCTATGTGTGCTCAGGGGCCAGTGCCCCATTCTTGCAGGTCAATAACTTTCACCACTGAGCATCACTCAGCCCCTACCCTTTGACCACTGAGCATCACTCAGCCCCTACCCTTTGACCACTGAGCATCTCCTCAGCTCCTATCCTTTGACCACTGAGCATCTCCTCAGCTCCTACCCTTTGCCTTTTGAGGTGGTGAATAGCATTGTGAATCCCTTCAGCGTGTGGAAGCTGCTTCCTCTGGCTTCACACGACAGTCACTTCCTCAGTGTGTGTGAGAAACGGCCCTCAGCACACCTCCAGCAGTGGCTGGCTGTTCTCCCACAGTTCCTGCCATGGTCCCCTCTGACATCACCACTGGCTTCCTCTCTTCTCAATTACTGTGGCACATGCATCTCCCTGGGACTGCTCCTCTACCGTTTACTATTATATTTTAGTTAGTGTACAGAATACTGGATTTCATTGCCACATTTCACCCACATATAATTATTCCTTGTGAGTTTCCTCACCATACTCCCCATCCCATGCACTTGCCTCTCATCCCAAATGCTCCTTCCTCCGTGCAGGTCATGTGTGTGCTTGGATCCTGATTCCTCTTGTGAGGGGAAATATGGGCTATTTTGCCTTTCTAGCCCTCCCATTAATTTCTCTTTCCCCTCTCCACTCTCTTTCAATCCCGTCCTTTCCTGTGGAGCCTCTCCCATCTTCCATATCATGTATACTTCCATATCATCTATGTTTTTAAATACAGACCCTTCATAAGAGAAAGCATGCATCATCTGCCTTCCCAGGTCTCATTTCACTTGCACAATCATTTGTTGTTGTTGTTTTGTTTTGTTTTGTTTTTTGAGACAGGATTTCCCTTTGTAGACCTGGCTTTCCTGAAACTCGCTATGTAGACCAGGCTGGCCTTTAGCTCATAGGGATCTGTCTGCCTCTGCCTTCTGAATGCTGGGATTAAAGATGTGCACTGCTGCCACCACCATCACCAGGATTACACAGTGATTTTTCAGGTCCATACATTTTCTGACAAATGGCAAAATTCCACTCCTCTTAGTGACTAAATAAAACCCCTTTGTCTGTATACCTATTTCTTTATCTGCTCATCTGCCAATGGGCCTCTAGGGGTAGACTGATTCCTTATCTTGGCTGCGGTCCAAGTGTTTCTGAGCTATACTGCCTGAGAGTCCTCTGGGTGTTTAGCTGGACCATGCATGCACACACACACAGAGTAGTTCTATTTTTAGCTTGGGAGACATCTCCACACTGGTCCCCTCGATGGCTGCCCCAGTCGACCCTTCCACTAACAGTGTGTGACTTGATCTTGCCTCACAACCTCGTTAGCACTTAATCTTGTTTTTTTTTTCTTCCCGAAGCCACTCGGATCAACCTGGATGAGACAGAAACTTGATGCCATTCTGATTAACATTTCCCTGATGGCTAACGATGGTGGACAGGTTTTACATATTTATGGCTAGTTCCTCTTTTTCTTTTCCAGTTTTATGGAGCGCATCATGTGCCTTTATCAGTGGGCCATGAGGAGACTGTGCAGCTGCATGTCTGCTGTCTGTGCATGATCTCAAGGAGAGGGCCTCAGATCCAATCACAGAGTGACTTTGAAACTGGCCAGGAATCCATGAACACCAGCACACACTCTCCTTCCTCTCTCTCCAGGGCCAGAAGGTACCACACTCCCCACCTTCCTGCTCCCCTTCCTCATCCCCTGCCCCTTTTCCTTCTCCTCATCCCTGCCTTCTCCATCCATTCACACCCTAAGAAGAGAGCATGTTAGCTCTCCCCCCACACCAGCCTCATGCAGGGAAGGGGCAGCTGCCATACTAAGCCATAATAGCAACCCTGAACATCTCACCCCTGTCCTGTGCAAGGCCGTTGTGACCTGCAACCACATCAGCTTCTGACCCTCAGCATGACTAGTCACAGCCTCTCACTTTGGCCATCACTAGCTCCCTGCCAGGTCCACAGTTAAGGATGAACAGTAACCTCAAAGTTCCACACCTTCCCGAGGGAGGGTCAGCTGCCCGCACATTGTGGGCTTGGAGGCAGAAGCCGTGAGAGGCCATGATAATAGCTCCAGAGCTGTCTGCATCCAGAGCTCAGACCCTTTCATCTTGTTCTCTCCCATGGCAAAGGGTTCTGTAGTGAGCTTGGGGTATGTGTGGGGAGGGGTGTCTTGTGATCAGTTGGTCTGTGTTCCTCACAGAAGTGTTCAATATCAACTCACTATACCTTAGAGATGGATGTTATTTGCAAATGAGTCACCAATAAGAAGGTTAGAGCAAGTTCGTGGCGGTGGAGGTTAGGCCTAAGGCAAAGCAACCGACATCTTCATCAAAGAGGGGAAACACGGGTCCAGGGAGATGGCTCAGCAGTAGACAGGCTCCTTGTGCTAGCCTGATGTCCCAATTGCTATCCTCAGAACCACATTAAAAAGTGGGATTCAGTGGGGCTGTTGTTAATAATGCCAGCTCTCCTCTGGTGGAGGAAGTAGAGACCAAAGAATCTTGGATAGCTTTCAGGCCATCTAGCTTGGAGTATACACTTTACAGGAACTAACAAAGGAGAGCCCATCTCCACAGAGTGGATGGCCAGAATGGACTCCCCCAGCATTGTCCTCTGACCTCCACACGTGCACCCTCGCACACATGAATGTGCACAGACATACACGTATACATATGTATGCACAAAAGACATTAAAGCAGGAATGTGGCCACAGACTGAGGATGGATGCTTTCTGAAGAGAAAGGAAGACACAGCGGGGCCGCCCTGGCAGGCTACGGAGCAGAAGGGCTGCGGCCATCATGGATGCTAGAGAAACAAGGACCTGCATAGGCATGCAGCTCTGCCAGCTGATCCAGATGTCTACCTCCTGAACCAGAAGAAACCCCTATCCTTGGAGCCCACAACTGTAGCCCTAAGTTCTGGTACCCCAGAAGAATAGTCCTACAGAGACAGAGATGGCAGCCATCCTGAGACCTAGGGTGGGCCCCAGGGGAGAACTCTTAACTCCTGCCAGCTGGAATCTGAGATGCTGCAGAAGATGTGGCTGAGGTGAAGGCAGAGGAGTGCCAGGGACATGCAGTGTGGGAGAGAGAAGTGGAGAGGTTGGTGTCAACAGCAGAGTGGCCACTCCAATCAGGTCAAACCTTAGCTAACGTCTAGCAAGAAGAAAGGGATCTGGTAGGTTTCTCAAACCTCCAAGAACTGAGGACAGACAGATTTCGCGCTATGTAAGTGACATAGCCATCTTAACAGCCCGATCGTCCAAGCAAAAGTAAACCCCTCAGATCCACCTCACTGCCTGGGTCCCATGCACAAGGACGGGCAACCAGGGTGCCCTATCCTGAAACGTCAGTGACCAGCTCTGCTTCCATGTGATCTAATGAGTTTAAGGCACCCCCCCAATACAATACAGATCTCCTCCCCATGCCCCAAACCCACCAAGCAAATCAAGGAGTAGCCTGGGCTCACATCCATTTTAGATTCTTCTAAAATGGCCTAGACGAGAGGCTTGTATTTGTCTAAGAACCATTTACCTCATGCAGGCCAATCAAGCTGAATGGTGTGGAGCCTGCCATACCCCAAAGCTGGTTCTTACCCTCCCAGGCTCCATCTCAGGAAGCCACTGACCTGCTGGCCAGAGGAAGACGGTCACTGCTCTGAGGCTGCTGGACCCCTCCAAGGCAGGAAGGGGATAGGCAGGCGTGGTGATTAAATGGCCAACGCTTCCTGAATATCGGTCATTAGATTCCCGATTAGAGTTAATAATCACCCAAGATTAGATCCCGCCGGCCGATGTGGGTCAAGAGGAGTTTAGCTCAGCACATAAGACTTTGAGATCACGATGAAAGACCTGAAAGTGGGCTCTGCGGATTCGTGAAGTTTTAGTGAGTTTACTTTTCCTTCAACTTCTTCTAGCTAAGGGAAATTCCAGATTCTGGGACAAATGTGCTCTGCTCTGTAGTCACTGTTAAGTCCTGTGCAGGCATCCCTGAAGGCCCATTGGACCCTCTATGCAGGTCCACACCACAGGTCAGGCTTCGTTACCCACCTGCCCCTCCTGGTAGCCCGGAAGAGGGACCGCAAAAGCAAAGCTGTGGAAGGGAAGAGTGATCCCTGCTGGATTCCAAAGGAGGCAGAATGAGTAGAAGCAGAGATTCAAATCACCTCTGAGCATGTGATGGGCAAGAGTCCTGTATCCAGGGGTTGGGGAGATGGCTCGGTAGTAATGTGCCTGCTGCACAGGCAGAAGGACTGATCCCCAGCTCTAGATACACATAAAATCTAGGCACACAGGCATGTGTCTGCAACCCCAGCACTGCAGGGGCAGAGCTAGGTGAATTCCTGAAGCTACTTGGTAAGTCAACCTCACCAAATCAATAAGCTCTAGATTCCAAGTGAGATCCTGTCTCAAAAACTAAGGTAAAGAGGGCTAGAGAGATGGTCCAGCAACTTCCCAGCACCCACACCAGGTAGCTTGTGACTGCCCAAGACTCGAGGAAATCCAGTGCCTCTGGCCTCTAGGTATTCCTACATATGGAACACGCACACACACACACACACACACACACACACACACACGCATGAACACACTTGCATATATACACAAGCATGCAAACATACAAGCACACACACATGCATGCACACACACATGCACAGATTTAAAACAAAATAAACCTTTTTTTATAAAAAGAAATAAGATGGCAAGCAATTGTGGAAGATACTAGGCACTGACTTCTGGTTTCCATGTGTGGATACGTGCGCCTACACACACACACACACACACACACACACACACACTCACACGTACCCATTTTCTAGGAGCATCATGAAGACTTTAGGAAGGATGCAGCATCGGATGCAGCCTTGAAGAAGTCTCAGATAGATAGAGTCACAGCTTGCTACCGAGCTGGGTGGAACATGAGCAAGGAGTATACAGCTTCTTGCAGCTATAGGGGTCTCGGGAGAGCCACTTTCCTCAGCTTACATGGGAACAGACATACCATACACAAAGGAACACACACATATACATATGCACGCACACACATACATATGCACACACGTGCACATACACATGCGCTCACACAAGCACACACATGTGCATATGAACATTCATGCTTTGACAGGAGGGCACCTGACATTCATTCTGTCAGGAGACTAGGAGGAAGTCTCCAACTGAGATCTGAAGGGAACAGATCCTGGGGACAAGGGAGGACCTGGACGATCCATGAATTCTTCACCTATGAAAGAAGCAAAGGGTGGGGAAAGAACTCTTAGATGGCAGAGTAGAAAATGTCGGTCCTGGGTGGTCCTGTCTGTGCCTTTCTGGTCACCACCGAAACTCATGAGTGTCTGATGCATAGTGGAAAAGAGCTAAAGTAAGCCAGCATGTATAGGGCTCTTACAGCCTGCCAGGCAGAACCGTCTATGAAAAGCGCTGGTATTCATCCCATTAATGGCCAAGGAAACTGAGGGACAGGCCAGGTGAAAGCTACTAAATGATGGGGGAGACCCTGTCACTTGTCTTGGCCTCAGTACAGTCCAACTGGGGACAGTAAGTGAGACGGTGTGTGTGTGGGGGGGGAATCAAGGAGAGGGGAGAGTGCAGGGTGGCTCAGGATAAGACATGCAGAGCTTGAGAGTCATGGCAAGGCCACAGGGGAGGTGGATGGCAACATGCAGCGGGCTGGCAAGAGGTGGGGGGACTGGCTAGGTCCAGAAGACTAGCCCTGAGAATTCTGAAAAATCGCAAAGCCCACGTTACCAGGTCTTTTGGTAATTTTCCTTTATGTGTCTAAATCAGATGCTCTCAGAAAACACTGGGGTGTGGATGTGCTCATCTTATGCCACAAAGCACATTACCATCTCTCCAGGTCTAGTTTGCAGTGACCCCCTTACAGTGAGGCGTCATTTCTTGAAGAGTCTCTACCAAGCCTCCTTTCACATGTGGGCAGGTAGTGTTTTAAAATACCCACTGGAAGATGCTTTCTTCCATGAGAAAAGCCCTCTCTAGGTTCATTCATTTCTCAAAAGAGCATAATTCATTGTAGGATTGTACTTTCTTCGTCAAGGAAGTCCTGCCTGGAGTCTTCCTTCTGGCTCCCATTTCTACAAGTCTCTGACTCTATTGCTTTTGAGATTATCAGCTGCCCTTGAGCATGGTTAAATATTCACCTCCATTAGACTTCTGCCCTAGACACTAAAAGCTACCTTTATTAGATTCATCCAAGTAGAGAATAGGGCAGGGAAAAAAGCTGATAATGTTTGGTCTGTAGAGTAAAAGAAAGCCACCTGTGTGTCACTTTTCCCTCTGAATCCTGCTAAATTCCCGCCCGCTGTCTACACACAAGCCTGGGACCCTGCAAGGAGAAGCCTGACTGCTCCTAGAAGGAAGCCATCCACCTGAGGCTTCCTCTGTCACTACTGCCATCCTCGGGGCTAAGAACTGCAACCTTCCTAGCAGCCTCCGCTTACCAGCCCAGATGTACACTCCCACCTCCTCTTTCGAGGTCCCATGTGGTTTCCAGGTCTGGTGGCAAGGGTGGGTGCCCTTTGTCCACTACCTTGGGTTCACCCTCTCATTGTTCACCCTATCCTGCTTCTGAGTGTTCTCACTATGACATAACACCCTCATGCATCTGAAATCGCCTCTGCTTTGGCTCAATGCCCCAGACACTGCCAACATTTCCATCCCACATCCCCTTTGTTATTGCTGTTAGAGAACTTGCAGCAATCCCCCTGCCTTAGATTCCCAAATGCGGAGGATCATAGGCGTGTGCCTCCATAAGTGGCTTCGTCCCACGTTGATCACTTACTTGCACATGAGCCCTCCCAACTCTGTCTTTTGAAGAACACTGGCTTGGCGCATGTTTAGACACTCGGACCCCTTTCTTTGCTGCACACTTCCTTCTCACACCCCCTTTCTTCCTGGGGTGTATGCACCTACACATCTATGCTCACCTGAACTCTTTCAAAAGGGACATTCCTCTGTCAACACTCCACAAGCAGGCAAAGCTTGTTTTTATGACTTCACAACAACAGCAATAGAATGTCTTTCCTAATGGGAAACACATTGAACAAAGCGTAATTTTTGGAGGAGAGATAATGGAGGTCACAGTCTGAAATTTCAAGGACTTTAGGCTCCTGCCCGGGAAGCAGCAGGCAGGGGGAAGTGAGCCAAGCATCTGGCCACATCTGCAGTATTTTCAAAGTATGTGTATGAGTGTGGGGTGGGGTGGGGTGGGGGAGACAATGATAATACTTGAGCAAAATGCTTCCCTAAGCCGTGAAGCCCAAGGGCACCGCTGCCACACACTGCCCAGCTGATCCCCGTGGTCAATAACTTTTACCTACTCAGACCCACTGCAGACCCCATTGCAGCCAAAGTTCAAAGTTCTCAGGCCAGATTACTCTCTAAAGCATCATTCTTTATGCACAGGGACAGAAAGGGACCGGGTGGAGAATAAGACCCTGCCTCAGTTATCGAGCCATGCCATGGAGTCTGGACTGCAGCAGGGCAGCTGGGGATTCCAGACATCGGAAAACAGGGCTCTTGTGTTGACAAACCATTAGACATCCGCACAGAAAAGCTACCTAGAAGACACAGCTAAAAGCTCTTCCAATAAAATTCGTCTGCATTTAGTATGGTGGGGACAGGGAAATGCCTGCTCTCAGGACACTAAGATTTGTTCGCTGCTGCGTGAGTGAATCTTATGTTTTTATAAGGCATCTTGTTTCACCATGAATGTTCACATAAAGCCTGCTGCTATTGTCTTGGTCTGTTTCAGAATTGGGCACGCCCACCCACCCGTCTCTAATTACTAGGTCTCTCCCTTGATACTGGTCGCATGTCACCTCAGAGTAGTTATCATAGAACCACAGACTCGTTCAGTTACAGATGGCTGTCAAAAGCCCGAGGGCCCTCACTTCCGACCTTACACCAATCTTGACTTGTTCACAAGTTTCAATGACCTTTGGGACAATTAACCATTCTGCACTCTCCCCCTGACTCTCAGGATCCAGAATGATGCTTTTTTCAAAGCCTTTCTTGTGTTCTCCAAGCAGGAAGAGTGAAGTAAGGGGATCCATTTAGAAATGCTTGCCCCCTCTTATTTCCAAATGTCTTAACATCCAGCAAAATAAAAGCAGTCTGATGGGTGCTAATTTAATTTCTCCAGTTTCTCCGGAGAATATACATCCCATGCAAGATCCTTAGCCCATTAAATGCAAATACTTCAGAACTTAGGAGATGGCTTGGTAGTGAAAACACTGGCTGCTCTTCCAGAGGACCTGGGTTCGATTCCCAGCATCCACATGGCAGCTGACAGCCATCTGTGACTCTAGTTCCAGAAGATCCAATGCCTTCTTCTGGCCTCCATGGGCACTAGGCATGCATGTGATGCATAAACATACATGTAGACAAAGCACTCATACATAATGATGATGATGATGATGATGATGATGATGATGATGATAATAAATGTTACAAATCACAAAACTTTACCCACATTTTTTTTCAGGCATGTGTTTGGCATTTGAATCCATGGTCTTGAAGTAAAAAATATATATATATAGCATTTTGTTTAAACAGATCCTCAGGTTTTCTAGTTTTAAAAAAGTCTATTTCACACACACTAGCTCCCAAATCTAGAGATAATTACAAACACACTGTTTTGATTGCAACCATCACACCTTAATCTGGCTGCCACGGGAACCACATCCTGGGCATGGGGGGAGCTGCCAACCGTGAAGATGTATCCCACAGTAGAGATGAGGGTGCAGCATTTGCTGGCTCTGAGATGCCTGCCTTTCCAAATAAGTGCTCCCACACACAAGTGTACATGGCAGTGAGTTCTTGCTGGTCTCAATTCTGCCAACCTTTTACATATTCAATGAGATTCTACAAGTCCCTACAAAACCCTATGGTGCTAGTAGATCAACAGTAAACAGATCCAAAACCGCCATCCCAACCCCCCCGCCCCCATGTCCCTACGCCGGCTCATTGAGAAAGGCAGATTCTCCAGGAGCCATAGTGACAGGCAATACCTAGACATGAGCTCCAGTAAGCTGCAGGGGGGGTGCCTCTTAGTAGGTGTCTTAGTAGGTTTCTATTGCTGCCATGAAACACCATGACCAAAAAGCAAGTTGGAGAGGAAAGGGTTTATTTGGCCATGGAAGGGTACTGCTTACTGGCTTGCTCAGCCTGCTTTCTTATAGAAACTGGGACCACCAGCCCAGGGATTGCACCACCCACAAGGGCCTGGTAAGGTATTGAGAAAATGTCTTACAGCTGGATCTCATGGAAGCATTTCCTTAACTGAGGCTCCTTTCTCGCTGATGACTCTAGCTTGTGTCAAGTTAACACACAAAACCAGCCAGTACATAAGTTCCCCCAGTATGGTGTAGTCTAATGGATGTCTGACCTTGTTGACATTGCACCATTATATCATCTACATAGGCACTAGGTTACGCTCATAGCTATTCTGGTGAACACATGGCCTGCTGGCCATACATCGGGCACCCTGGGAGATGCACAGGAATGAGAACGCGTGGCAAGACGTGTCTGCCATCATCAAGTCCTGGGGTCACATTCACATTCTAAGCTAACAGGGATCTCTTGGGAGGATCTTACTGATCAGCCTTTACTGATAGAGGGTTTCGAGCTGAAATCTCATGGGAGATTATGGGAGGGTAGCGAGGGAGTATCTTTCTCAAACTCTCTGAGAGTTCAAAAAGCCTTGGCAACAGCACATTGGCTTGGAGTAGGGGAGACACAGGTGTCCCAGAGCCCCAGCTGCCCTGACAGCTAACTGAAGGAGTTCAGTGTTCTCGGCCACTGCTTCTCAGCTCCACAACCCCTCCAAGGTGATCTAAAGAAGTACACTTTCTGTTGAGAAGCGGCAGTTTAGGGAGTTGGACAGAGGTCGGTGGCCTAGCAGGTGGCAGCTGAGAGACGGGGGTGGGGGTGGGGGGAGACCCCAAATGTCATAACAGAATAACATTGTGCCTTTCTTGGTGTATCCAGGTGCTTCTTCAATGCAAACTTTTCAGCATGCCTTCACCCTATACAGATCCCAAAGCAGCTCAGCTCAACTGGGAAGACTTTGCTCAGGAGCATGGGCTCCACCGTGTGAAGTGCTCACACTCTCGCTGGACAATCACCACCTCTTAATGCTCAGCCACCGACGCATGCGTGCGCGCGCACATACACACACACCTTCAAAGAATGAGGACATCCACACAACAGTGTGGAAAGCCACATGCACGGAGCTCCTTTCCGCAGGAAGCCTGAGGCACATACGCAACAGAAACGTTCTCGAGGGAGGCTTCTACTGAAAACCCACTTGCAGCTAAGGATAAACCTCACCATAGCTTATGCTGTGAACTTGCCGTTTCAGGCTTGATGTTCAACAACCCAACCAGAACAGAAACCTTACAAACCCCACCACTGCCCGGCACTATATCTTTCAAAACAGTGCCTATCAAGCTGCCAACATCAGAAATATAAACAGAGACCTTGTCCCTTCCACCACCCAAAGAGGACCTTCAACAGGCCACAGCTTTAGCTGTGATGTCGCGAAGTCACGGCAAGCATCGGCCACCGAGAGCATCATCATCCCACACAGAGGCTGTGCAAGCAAACGGGGAAGAAGAGTTGCTGCAGTTAAAATTTATTAACAACAAGCAAAGACACATTTCAACTGATGTTTTAGTAAGATCTTCTCCAATGATATTATAAAAACACAAGTAATCAGCCAGGCAGTGGTGGCGCACACCTTTAATCCCAGCACTTGGGATGCAGAGACAGGCAGATTTCTGAGTTCAAGGCCAGCCTGGTCTACAGAGTGAGTTCCAGGACAGCCAGGGCTACACAAAGAAACCCTGTCTCGAAGAAAAAAAACACCACAAATAATCATAACATTAAAAGGGAAGACCGGGGTCCTTAGTCACAAAAGGGTAAGACATCCATTCCCATGCTCCATTCTTCATCTTTTAACCACCTTGAGGATAGTTGTAAATTTCTCTTTTTTTGTTTGCTTCTTTGCTTTATTGTTATTATTGTTTGCTTTATTTTTTTAAGAGAGGGTCTCATTGTGTAACACTGGCCAGCCCAAAACTCTGTGTGGAGACCAAGCTGTCCTTGAACTCACAGAGAACCTCCTGCCTCTGCCTCCTGAGTACAAGGATTAAAGAATGTGTCACTGTGCCTGGCTATTGATTTGTTTTTGAGACAAGGTTCCATGTAGCCTGGCATAGCCTCAAACTTATCATATTTTTTTTCTGTCCTGCCTCTGTCTCCCCAGTGCTGGGATTATAAGCATGGGCCGCAGCACACCTGGTTTATGAAGGGCTGAGGATCAAACCAATGGCCTTGTGCATGCTAGGCACACACTCCAACTAAGGTACAGCCCTAGCCTTCATGTTTATTTCTTTCTTCTCCTCACCCTCCAGACAAGGTTTCTCGGTGTAGCCAGGGCTGTCTGGGAATTAAATCACTATGTAGACCAGGCTGGCCTCAAACACTTGCCTCTGCCTCTGGAGTGCTGAGAGTAAAGGCATGCACCACCATCACCAGGCTTCAAGTTTCTTCTAATTCTAGCATGGAACTTAGTCTCATGAGCAAGTCCATGGCTGCCTTGTTTATGGATGGCACAGTAGCCCCAATCCTGGGAAGCTATGCAATAAGCATGAATCAAATAAATGAATTATATATTAATATATGTCTACATATGCATTGGCTTTAAATGCACTGTATTTAAATCTAATGAGTTATTAGGCAGGCAGTTGAAGCAAACTACATTGTTTTTCACATTCACATGAAAATATTTTTCTCAACTTAATATTTAATAAAACAAATTAGAAACATGCTTTTTTTTCTCTCATTCTCTTCTCACCCCTTACATACACACACATACACACACACATAAATACACACATACATACAACACACTCTTTAGAACTCTGCTTATAGTCTTGACAAACATAAGTTAAAAAGAACTACTTCAGCTTTCAGAACTTTGGGAACCTGAGGTGGGAATATAAAGAGTTCAAGGCTAGCCTCTGCTACATAGCAAGTTTCAGGCTAGCATGGGCTACATAGCAGGCTCCTGCCCTCCTAACAAACTATGAGTCTGCTGTGCTTCCATACATGTTCAAGAGGTTGAAAAGAAACACTTTGCTTTCCACTGTCAGTCTCCCAGGCCCACTGGCTCTGGACTTTCATATGGTCACCCAGTAATGGTCATCTGGCAGTTTCTTGGGGGCCGTCCCTGCCCTGGCTAATGATGAAACTAACCGACTATTTAGTTGAATTAACATGAAGATAGCGAAGAGACAGTTTTATGAGGCGGTTTATAAGCCAGTCAGTAACACCATTTCTAACGCAATACCACCTCTTTTTAAACTACACCCCATTTACCTGGCTTCCCAAGCCTCCCCAAAAACATTTACTATTTCACCACAAAATAACCACTACCTAAGCCCTGTTGCTAGTCTGAAGTGCAACCGAAGACAGCGTTTACAGTATTCCAGTCTGGAAGCCATCCATCAATTCTCTTTACCTGTGATGACAACGTTGCGTTCCCGAGCTTGACCAGCCACAAACGTCCGTCCGTTCACAGGGAAGGCAGGGCCTTGAACTTGTCTTGGCTGTAGAACGTTAGGGAAGGAATCCGTTACAATATGTTCTCTGGATCCCCCCCAACTCTCCACCACCTTGGCAAAGTCACTGTGACCCTGTTGCCTGCAACCACTACAGTGTCCCAGGGTCGCCCAAGAAGGTTCTGTGCTCCTCCCCCAAGGAGAGGAGGGGCCTTTCTGGTGGTTTCCTCAGAGGAAGGGAGTGGGATAGGGGTGGGGGTGGGTGAGCACCCTGGTGGCAGAGTGCCCCCCAAAGACATTATATACCAACGTGGATTTTCTTTAGAAAGAATCTTAACATTCCTTCCTTAAAAAAAAAAAAAGTTTGGGGAAAAGGAGAGGTGCTAGTTATTTCAGGCTAGTTGGAGTGAGTATTGGGGCGGTCACCCTCCCGACTAGGACACAGACACTCCCGGCTCCCTTTATCCATATCAGGCCAGCCGCGCAGCCACGCAGCCACAGGCACAGAGGAGACTAAAGCTGGCCCCACACAGGACCCGCTGTGGCACTGGGCTCTGGAGGGCAGAGACATAGGGTAGGTTTGGCATAGTCTCTACCCTACTTCTGGGGTCTGCCCACATCGCCCCACTAAGGTCAGGAGCAATGAGGAAACTGGTGTTCAAAGAGGGTCCGCTGCTGGTGACTCGAACCCACCCACCGGCGTTTCTCAGATTCCCCAGCAATGGCTAGGCTCAGTGACCCCAGAATCAGTCTGTCGGAGGGCCTCGAGTTACCTCGCCTCTAAGATCCCCGAGGGTCTCAGGAAACGCCTCTCGGTGAGTTACGCCCAAATGCACCACGCCGTGGGAAGGGAGCGCCCCGATGTCCCCGCCCGTGTGCCCTCCCCTCCAGGGGACAACCAGAGGACCCAGCGTCACTCCAGTTCCAGGACTCCACGAACCCTCCAGCCCCAAAACAGCTGCGAACACCAACGTTCGGAGCCTGCACAAGGCGCTCGAGGGTACTCGAAGTGGCGGACAGTTCCGCTGGCCCCAAAAGTCGCACGCTTGTGCCCTCCTAGCGTGTGCCCTCGCCAGTGGCTGTGGGTCTCCAGACCCGCGCCCCTGGTCCGCGCGCATGCGCCACCGAGCCCCTCCCCTCCCTGTCCACCCACCTCACTGTCCCGGGACAGGGGACGCCTGGCTCCCGCCCTCTCGCGTGCCCTCCAGCCCCTGGGCACCTGAGGCTGCGCTCCGCCTGCAGGTCTGCAGGGCCAAGCGCGCCCGGGGAGGCGGCGCCAGGAGGGGCGAGAGCGGCTGCCTCCGCCCCCGTCACCCCTGTCGTGGGGCCGTAGCGTCCGGGGCCCCGGCCCGGCACCGCCTACGCGAGCCCGTGCCAGCCGCGCCCCCACGACACGCGCCGCCCCTCGGACGTCCCCTGCGGGGTCCCGCGGCGAGGTGACCGCCCCGGAAACCCCACCCCCTAGGCCCGGGCCGCGGCTCAGGACTAGACACACCCCCCGGACGGCAGCGTCTGATTGGATGCTGCGGGGGAGGGCGGGGCCTAAGAGGCCCGGGGCAGATCTCCTGGATGCCCATTTAGTGCCTCCGGGCCCGGGCATCCGTTGGTAAACTGAGGCTGGCTAGGTGAAAAGACTGCCCAAGGTCACCCGACGGGCGACAACAGCCCAGTGGGAAGGGTGCGCCCCAGCGCGCGCGTCATCCTGCTCCCATCCCCGCGCACCGGCCGGGACTGAAGTTCAAGGCTGAGGGTCTGGGTAGAGCTTCCCGCCGGGCGCCCTGGATGAACTGGTCTAGATCGCCGAGCGCTTGCCCGGAGTCCCGGGAGTTCGTGGGGTGGCGAGCGAGCAGGCGGGATCTGATCTTCAGAGCCCCAGGATGAGAAGTGGGGAGAAAAGAAGAGCGAGCTGGGGCACGCGGCAACAGGTGGCCGAGGTGCCAGGGTGGGTGTGGCGGGCAGGGAAGGCAGAGGCTGAAGGGCATAGAGGACGGTCGCAGGGAGGCGCCGCCGCTCCGACCCTCCGCCTCTGCCCCGCCCCGGGCCTCGCGGCCCCTCTGCGTGCGCTTTGGGGCTTGAGGGGCTGAAGGCCCAGCTCAGGCACTGGGGCTCTGACAAATGACAGCGCAGGGGGCAGGCTGTGATCTGGAGCAGCCGCTTTGTTTGTGTCGCCTCTGGATCTCCGATCACAGAATGCACATAGCCCCCGGGGGTGCCAACGCCTCAGGACGCCGCTCCTTTGGGAACGAAATGTGTGCTATGCCAGCCCTCCTGTCTGTCCTCACGCTGGGCCTGCCACTAGGCTATTTGTGGCGATGAACGCCCAGGAGAGCCTACTAGGGAAAGGAAACTTTCAGCACACATCTCCTCCTTACTCTGGGAACGGGAGACCAGACCCTACGGCCACATTCAGGAACGCATTTTAAACCCACCTTTGCTGATCAGCTTCATACCTGTGGTGAACTTTGGCCCCACCTACCAGACACCTACAGAACGTTCCCTACTTGTCTACTGGCAAGCCCTCCTTTTCTTGCAAGCGCTGGCCAGGAAATAGCTACTGTTTGTGTTATGCGTCGAAGCTTGCAAAACTGAGACCCTGGGGATGGTTGAAGGGGTAAAGGGGCTTGCTACCAATCCTGATGATCTGAATTCCATCCTGGGGACTCACACGGTGGAAGGAAAGAACCAACTCCTTCAAGTTGTACTCTGATCTCTTCCACATGTACACACACACACACACACACACACACACACACACACACACGCACACATACACACACATCAGCCGCTCTGCCACATACAATAAAAAATGGAAAAATTAAAAGACCTTGCAAAGTGACCTGTCTATATGTTTTCCTGGAGGGCCCAGGGGATAGTCAAAGACAACATTAGTCCATTGTCCTACCCTGGCCTGTATATAACAGAGAGCAAGAATGGCTGGAGGCTGCTCACAGCAGCTGCATCCCCAAAGGACATCCTCCGTAGTGTACCAGGTGGTCCAGTGGCCATTAACAAGAAAGACCTTGATTACCTGGTGTACAGCAGGTCCGGAGCTCCAAAGACTAGAGTCCACATGCAGGAGTGTTGCCTTCTTCTTCAGAGTGTTCTGCTGTTAACCCAGTTTTACCAGACACTTGGAATAACCTGGAAAGAATGGTTTGCAATGAGAGGGGCCAGTCGAATAGCTGTTAAACAAAGAGAATTGGGATTCTTGGAGCTCCCAAGGTTTCAAGATGAGAAAATATGGGTTTTGTTTGTTTGTTTTGACAATATGTCCAGAGGAATCCCTTTGGAACGTAGACTTCCTTCCATCCAGACTCCCTTAGAGATCTCTTCCTCCATGGCCCTCTGTCACTTATAGAGGACAGTAAATTTTGTTTCATAGACTGTAGTCAGAGGAGCACGATGCTTGTCTTCTAACACCACAAGAGAAGCTCTGTCTCAGAGGGTGCACGCCTGGCTCTGGGACGCCTCTGCATTTTCCCACCTTATTTCCTAAGGTGTTGAGGGGGTATAGATACACATACAACAGAGACACCATCTGTGCAGGGCTGAGTAGACACTGCTAATGTGTCCCCTAGCTCACACATTAGTAATCACTGAGAGTTTTGGGCCATGCGCCTTAGCTCACCCTGGATGTCATCTGCAAATGTGTTCGTCTATCCTGGGATATAAGTGGCCCACAGAGCCGGGCGGTGGTGGCGCACACCTTTAATCCCAACACTTGGGAGGCAGAGGCAGGCAGATTTCTGAGTTCGAGGCCAGCCTGGTCTATAGAGTGAGTTCCAGGACAGCCAGGGCTATACAGAAAAACCCTGTCTCAAAAAACAAAAATAAGTGGCCCACAGGCTGCAGGTTAGGCACACCTGTCCCTTCCATGTTTACAGTTCCTGACCAGTTGCAGGCTGATGAGAGAAAGCTAGTCTGTAAAGCACTTACTGCACACATCCACCTTCCAGAGGTGGACGGAAGGTGTACCTGGGGGAGTTTACCTGCAGTGAACATACAGATAGTGACTTAGAGCTCAGTGCTGGAAGCGTGGGAGCCCTACTACCTGCCCTGCACCAGTGCTTAGAGATTCTCCCATGGGTCTGGGGTCCAGGCCTGTCTATATTTACCTTGCAACTTATGTAAGTCCTTTCCAGGAACCACTCAAGGCCTCCAAGGGTCACTGGCTTGCCCTCTGCTGATCTACAAAGACTCCTATCTATGTCATCTGCCAGGATAGTGGCCTCTGATCTCTTGGAAGCATGCCTTCAATCAGGTGGTGGAAGTCCACCAGGGCAGGGAAGTAGGTATTTGCTGATGGAAAATAGGAAGCTGCTTACTGGTGGCCCGAGTTGGACTTCAGTGAAGACCAACCCTGGTATGTCCTTGGATGCCACCCTAGGACTGGCACTCACCATCCAGGAAACGAAGTGTATTCACCTTAGACATGACACTCACAGTAGCCCTGGAAGGCAGCTCCACCTACCCCCACTTCACAGATGAGGAAATCAAGGGCAGAAGCCACCTGGAGGGAGTGAGGATGCTCTCAGACCTCATATCCAGTCTGTGATCTGCACTTATCTGGTACAGAGGCCAACTGTTGGCTTGACACCTCGGGCTCTGGCAGACAGAGGAGCCTGGTGCTCTGGACGGTCCTGGCTCTGAGACTCTTGGGGCTGGCATCAGACAGTTCAAAAGCTGTGGCAAGAAGGAGAGGCAGGCTCAAGGAAGGAGACTGTGGAAGTGATATGACGTGGGCAGAGGTGGGTGGGGCCCTGTCCAGGAAGCTGAGCAGGGGGAGGGGGGAGTACGGAGGTCTGGCATTTGTCCTGAGGTTTCAAGCAGGGCTTCAGTCCCATCAGAGCAACAGTTGGGATGAGAGTTATGTCAAATACTGGCTGTTACCTGAGCAGAGGTGGTGGAGGGTCTGGAACCTTCTGGAACCTTCTGCTCAGAAACTGTTGCTTCATGGGCATGCTACCCTTTTTGATAATTAACCTGTCTCCAAACCTAAGTTTACAGACTGCCCTTGCTCACCATGGGTCAGATGTCTGTCTTTGTGTATCTTAGAAGGTCAAAGCACCCTGCTTACAGTAACTCTGCTCTTTGCCCCTCTTCCCCTTCCCCCCACAGTGCATAGATACTCTCCTTGTGGATACATGTGACTACATCCCCAGTGGGCTATGCCTCTGGTCACTGGGTCATGGGTGCCTTTGATCCAATCCAGAGCTTAGACTTGCAGAGTGACATGCTGGGTACTGTGAGAGTCTCGATGTAGAGTCAAGAAGACAGATTCAGTTCCCAAAGGACGCTTGTTCTGACCTAGACCGGAGGTAGGACCATGAGCTTCAAGTGAGTGAGCAAGGGTCAGGATAGTAGAGATAAGGCCCGATGTGTCAGTTACAAGTGCGTGTCAGGTGTGGTAGCTCATGCCATGGACCCCAGCATTTGGTAGAAAGAGGAAGGTGGATTTCTGAGTTTGAGGCTAGCCTGGTCCACAAGCAAGTTCCAGGACAGCCATGGCTTTCAACATAATAGAAGAGACACAGCTTCAGAATAAACAAACGAAGTGTTCTTTCTCTGTTTTCAAGAACCTGTGGTCAAATTCAATCTGAAAATACTAAATGTAAATAGACATTTCACACATTTTCAAGTAACGTTTATTGCAGTGTATTATTATAGTGATTCTATTTGATGGCTAATCTCTTATTATGCCTGCTCCATAAATTTAATGCTATTCTGGGTCTGAATGAATAGGAAAAGCCAACCTCTCTAGGTTCTGGTACTAAGTTTCAGCATCTCCTGGGGCTTTGAAAGTACACATTACCACCTCAGTCCCCTTAGTGTGGAGTCTGGCTCCGCCCATTAGTCACTCTGTAACTTTGCCATTGGACTTGACTCCTACAGTAGCCTTCCTTCCTATCTAGCAAGCAGGGCTGTTGTGTCTCTCCCAGGATCCCTGTGGGAGAATGAAGAAGGTGCTTGTATGACCCCCTCTGAAAGACAGATCATATTCTTAATATGGTGACCACCAGCCTGAGAGTTGTGCCAAGAGGTGCCTCCTCTAGGAAGCTTCTTGGCTTCCATCTCATAGGCGAAGTTGCCCCCTGTTCGAGGCTCTCCTTCCACACAGCTAGCTCAGTCCCCCCCCCCCCAGACTATCTGGAAGTTTCCGGTTGCCCTATTCTGGCTATCATTCAGCATAGCTGCTAGGAAGCTCTCCTTCCTGCAGACCCTATAGCTGCATGCCTCCTCCCGTTCCCCTCCCCTCCACTCTCTTCCCCTTTTTACAGAGTCTCTCTTGCCCAGAGCAGTCTGCAGGCCCCAGGCTCCATAGCACTCTGCAGAAGGGTCTTCGGGACCTGTGGCACATGTGCGGAGCTCAGGAAGGCTGCCTTTGTAGATAAGACCAGCTGGGTGGCCTTGGGTTATACCAAAATGTGGAACTGCACTAGACCCACACCTGGTTCCCTAGAAGAGGATGGGTCATGTTCAACAAAGCTTTAGTCTTGCATTTCTTAGCTCCTCAGCAAACTGGAGGGAAAAGTTGTAGTGAAGAGTTTCAGCTTTTATTGTTGATTTAAAGAAATGTATTTTTTTCTTCCCTGAGTACCTTTTATAATCTGTTATTGTTGAAAATACCCCCTTTGTTTTGCTTTTTTGTTTGTTTGTTTGTTTGTTTTTTGGTTTTTTTGTTTTGTTGTTGTTGTTGTTGTTGTTGTTTTGGTTTTGGTTTTTCGAGACAGGGTTTCTCTGTGTAGCTCTGGCTGCCCTGGAACTCACTCTGTAGTGGTCTACCAGGCTGGCCTCGTTCTCAGAAATCCACCTGCCTCTGCCTCCCAAGTGCTGGGATTAAAGGCGTGCGCCACCACCACCCAACCGGTTTGGTTTTTTAAGACTGGGTTTCTCTGTGTAGGGCTACCAGGGCTGTCCTGAACTCACTCTCTAGACCAGATTAACCTCAAACTCAGAGATCCACCTGCCTCTGCCTCCTGAATGCTGGGTTTAAAGGTGTGCACCACTACCTCCAGGCTGGACATACCCTTTCTTAATGAAAATTCCCTATATAACATGCTGGTTTTATCAGGAAGGGATGAGTTTGTTCTGACTTGGCCTCACCGAGTGCTAGCAACCCCATGATGAGTCTCCAAGTGGGTTAAATCCCAGGCCCCTGCTGCCGCCCGCTCGCCCGCCACCTCTGGCCCGAATGGCTCTGTTTACCAACCCACACTAGGTAAGCAGCGAAGGTCCTTGACATGGTTCTGGACTTCCCATGCCCAGCTCTCTCCCCCGCCTTTATTTGTGATATTTATTTTTCAAGTCAACACACTGGCTTATGTTGAGACTTGCACCGTGAAATGCAAGATTCTATTCGAGGGCTTGATTCTGATCTTCCAGGAGGCCAAGGAGCAGGGTGTGGGCGGCACAGCCTGCAGGAGTTTTGCACACACGGGGCTGTGGCACAAGGCACTGGGCACCCTCCCAGGACTCACATTGGAGAGGCATGTTTCCCTCTGTCTGCGAGCCTCAGAAAGGACCCTGGGAGGGGCATGTAGACTCAGGGAAGGAAGCTTCATCCCTCATGGTGTGAGAAGCATTCTCTGGAAAAGGCCTGGGGCAGTGAGGGACATAGGGCCAGCCTCCAACCCCGTGGGAAAGACAGATTTGCTCTAAGTAAAAAGTGGTTAGCTGGCTGGAGAACAGCCTGGGAAGTGGAGGCCTCATCTCCACATTTCCTGGGAGGAAGCGCCCGAATGAATCGACGTCTCCGTCCAGTATTAGTGCTAAGTCTTATTTTTTAAAACAACCCTAAACTTATGTGTGCTAAGTAGGAGCCAAGGGCTTAGCTGGTGCTTTCTGAGCATGGTTTCCATCTTCCTGCCCAGCAACCACGACCAGCGCTGACGGGCAGCAAGCTGGGCTCTGGGCTCTACCCAGTTGCTGAACCACATCTTGATACTCCTTCATTACTGGGGGCTATGATGTCCTAGGCTGGCCATGCACTGTCTAGCCTAATTACTATCCCTGGCCTTTGTCACCACAGACCCCTGGTGCCTTGGAAAACATCTCAGTCTACTGCTTCCTGGGTCATTCACTGGCTCCTCCCCTCATCAGATGGGGAAGAGCTTGCCTTCACTAGCTATGTGGCCTTGGAACCCAGCACGCTCCCACAGAAGACCGACTTGCGGGTTTTCTTGCCGACGGATGGTGCCTGCCACAAGCTGTCCACCTGGAAGCGGAGCCAGCTCTGTGGCCCCACAGACCAGATACGGTATGGCTACAAAATCATCCTGCCAAGACACAGAGAGTCTTGGAATGTAGACGAAGGGGGTTGAGGCTTAGTCTTACAAGCACTAGGGAGCCAAGAGAGATGCCAGGCAACCACAGACTCAAACACAAGGACTTCCCTGTCTGCTTGTCCTAACCTGTCCCAGGCCCAGGAGAAGGAGCAGAGGTCAGTATGCAGAGAAGGCACACACAAGGAATGATGAAACTATGCTACTGAGCTGGCCTGAGCCGAGAGTGGTCTCCACCCCAAGACAGAGGTGTGAGCAGATATAGAAGGTTCTTCTAATTGACACAGAAAAGCAGCTGTCTTGTCGAGGGTTGCTGGGGGCTGGGGG
>NW_022196893.1:16570747-16587523 GCF_008632895.1 Mastomys coucha | reverse complement strand
GGGGGGTTGCAGTTAACAGAAGCAGGCAGGTCCAAGTGCTAAAATTCAACTGTGAGTGTGTGCTGTTGTCTACAGAAGTGACTTAAGTGACTTTGGAGATCTGAACTCCAAGCTCATTAGCATTTCCCAGACAGGTGTGGGAAATTGCAAGCAAAATTAGAAAGAAAACAACCACGAAATCCCAGGCAGTTTGTTCAGAGCGGGGGTTTCGCTTCACTCTACATACATAAGCGATTCCTGAATAGGTCTGTTTCTGTTTAGTGTGTGTGTGTTTACTCGTACGCGTCTGTGCATGCGTGCGCATGCCCGTGTGTTCCTGTGGGTGTGGCTGCCAGTGCATGTGTGCAAGCCAAAGGACACATAGAAAGGTATTGTTCCTCAGGGATCATACATTCTTCCTGTTGAGACAGAGTCTCCCACTGCTCTAGAACTTGGCAAGCAGGCCAGGCCGCCTAGCTGGCCAGTGAGTTCCAGGGATCCAGTTGTCTCTACCTCCCCAGCACTGGATTACTGTGCCTGGCCTGAGATTACATTGCCCTGGCTTTAAAAAAACAAACAAACCAACCATGGATTGTGGGGCTTGAAGTGTCCTCGTGCTTATAGGGCTTTACTGACTGACCTATCTCACTCTATACTTGCTTACACTTATAAAAACATATTTTACATTTTAAATTTTTAGGGGGGGTTCCACACCATAGCATACATGTGGAGAGCAGAGGAAAACTGGGGGGAGTTGTTGGAACATGTGGGTTCCAAGGGTCAAGGTCAGGTGCAAGCAGCTTTACCTGCTGAGCCATCTCTCCAGCCCCTTGCTTATACTTCACTTAATAAGAGCAAATCTGGGGGCTGGAGAGATGGCTCAGCGGGTAAGAGCACTGACTGCTCTTCTGAAGGTCCTGAGTTCAAATCCCAGCAACCACACGATGGCTCACAACCGTCTGTAATGAGATCTGATGCCCTCTTCTGGTGTGTCTGAAGACAGCTACAGTGTTCTTATTTATAATAATAAATAAATCTTTGGGCCGGAGCGGGCGGGGTTGACTGGAGCAAGCAAAGGTCCTAAAAGTCAATTCCCAACAACCAGATGAAGACTTACAACTATCTCTACAGCTGCAGTATGTACTCATATACATAAAATAAATAAATAAATCTTTAAAAAAAAGCAAACCTGTTTCTCCCTGTCTACCATACACTGAGGAGGAGAAGCACAGTGACATAGCAAGTGTGTGTAAGAAAGTCAGGACAGACCATCTCCCTTCTTCTATGCATGAGCCACCTACCTGCGGCAGACTGCCCACCTGGAACTCCCTGAACAAGACAGTTTTGAGGACAAGACAGTTGTGCAGGAGTTTTGAGAAAAGCTGTCTTTGTTTTTTTGTTTGTTTGTTTTTGTTTTTGCTAGGAAAAGACACCATAATCATGGCAACTCTTACACAGGAAAACATTTGATTGGCGCTGACTTACAGTTCAGAAGTATGGTCCATTATGGACATGGTGGGAAGCATGGCAGCACACAGGCTGACATGGCGCTGGAGAGGTAGCCGAGAGTTCTACATCGGAATCTGCAGGCAGCAGGAAGAGAGAGTGATGCTGGGCTTGGCTTGAGCATCTGAAACCTCAAAGCCCATAACCTAGTGACACTCTTCCTTCAACAAGGGCACATCTTCAGTAATGCCACTTCCTGAGTCTATGGGGGCCATTTTTATTCAACCCATCACAGAAGCCGAGATACAATATGTCCTGGGCCTAAGTGTGGTCGTCTCTCCATACGGTTAAAATCATCTCTGATAAACATCTGGACGCTGCTGCTCAATCTGAAGCTCATGGGTTGAGACGGAGTCTTGCTCTATAGCGCCCTGGCTGACCTAAAACTCTTGATAATCCTCCTCACCTTGGCTCCCCAAGTGCAGGGACTACGGGCATACGCCACCATGCCTGGCTTCTGTCTGGTGCCTCCTCCTCTTGGTACCTTAGGTATAGCTTTTGGTATGTACCTCTCCCAGTGCTTCTCTGTGTTTTGAACCAGTCTTCACTGGGGTTCCATGAGACTGAATGTAGAGGCTCCTTCTAACAATGATTTCTGGTTGCTTACAGAGCTACCACCCTGGGTCATTTGAAACCAGATCTATGGCCTGGAGACTGCTTGGCCACCGGAGATAAACCATGGATGCCAAACTGCAGGCCACAGGCTTCATGACCATTTCCCCTTTCCTTTTTCTCCCTTCGGATGCTAGGGAAGTCTTCTTTCAAGGTTGCTAGAGGAAGCTGAGCTGAGGGTCAGGTTTCCCTGCTTCACTTTTACCTGAAAGTGAGGCTGATGGAGGGCCGCTGCCTTGACCTCTGTCTGCTCACACCCTCTCCACTCTATCACCGAAGCCTGGCATCTACAGCTTCGTAGATACCTCAAAGCAGAAGGCGTCTGACATCCTCTGGGTCTTTCTTCCGGAAGAGGACTGGGTTGCTCTTCCTCCTGTCATCTTTTCCTGGCTTTCAACAGAATTTCGAAGATTGTTTCACTCCGTGTGTATACATTCTCACTTCCCAGAGCAGGAGTAGATGTGAGCAACCTAGCTTGCATGCTGGTGCTGAGTTACTGCACACGCAGCTGGATCTCTAATTTCAGTGTGTGTGTGTGTGTGTGTGTGTGTGTGTGTGTGTGTGTGTGTGGTGTGAATGTGTATTCACATTCATGCATACATTCATGGTGACCCTTCTTTTTCCACTCCCCACCCCCAGCACTGGGGTTACAGTCTTAAGTAGCCATACCCGACTTCTGTGTGGGTGTAGGGAGTTCCCAATTCAGGCCCTCATGCTAGTGCACAGTGGGTACTCTTCCGATTGAGCCATACCCCGGTCTCTGGAGCCCTTATTTAAGCTGAGACTATCACTGACTTCACATACCTGACTACTAGGCAATTGGAGATGGAGATGCACTTGTATGAGTGACCCGTGATGTCCCTCGTACAGAAAAATAGTCACCAGGCAGAGATTTTGACCACAGTGCTGAAGGTTGTCACCATCCCAGCGCTAACCCCCCAGCTCCACTGCCCAGAGTGGCAACCGATGAAACCTCAAAGTGCTGTAAGGAGGCTCTGGGAGAGCTCCTCTGCTTGTTCCCAGCAGTGGAAGTTAAAGGTAGAGAGGCTGAAAGTGTGGGCCTGATCCAGATGCATGGAGGCCCTGCTCACGTGTCCCCATGCTCCCTCCTGGGCTCTGTGACCTTGGCCTCCAGGCAGTCTCTCCCTAGCTGTAAGATGAGAGGCCAGGCTGGCTGATCAAGAACGCCCCTTGCCAGTGCCCCTGCCAGTTTGGGATTCTGCGTAGTATCTGGAGGTGTGACTGTGACAGGTCCCAGAGGGAGAGTGCCAGGGAGGCGTGCCCTGACTGGGGGAAAGGAGGCAACCACATGACCTTCCAGACAGAGCCTTGTAGAAAATTATGTTCAGTGTCTCATGCTCTGTGCTTTGCCCAGGCCTAGAATTAGCCCTGAGCCCATGGCGCTGGGGACTTGGCTCCTTTCAGTGAATCCAGCAAGGCCAGAGCTGGCCAGCTGAAGGTCACCACCCAAGCCCATCCTGGGGCAGGGACAATCTCTTTGTGCTTCTACCCTGTGCATGGCTGGTCACCCCAGTTCCTCTCTGCCACTGTCCCGTGCTCTTGCTTTGATCTGAACAGCTATAGGTCCTGCTGGGAGCAGGAAGAGAGAAGTTCGAGGGGAGCTTGCTCTGGCACATTGACAAAGTGCAGATTCAAAGTCTGACGCCAGTGCGTGTTTAGCTCCTCAGTCCAGGATGGGGGATGCTCAGTCCCCAGGCTGAGAGAAGCAAAGGCCAGAGCTGTACCTCTTTGCCTGGTCACCCTTGCCCTTTTTGGGAGGAAGTCCAACACGTTGGTCAGCTAGGACAGACCTCGCAGGACCCAAGGTCCCCAAGAACCTTCTAAACTGGGTGAGCCCCATGGGGTTTTCTCTGGGTCTGGAAGAGCTGCAGGCTCCAGGAGGGAGACCCCTCTGCCTGAGCAAGGCTCTCTCTCCCTTTATCCATTTGTTCTGAAGCTGAATGCTAACTCTAGGGTGACTTTGGCTTGTGGCTTTACCTCCTTGGGATTTGTTTTATTTCCAGACCCTTAGAGAGGCTTCAGGAGGGCAGAGGTGATGGGCAAGCATGGAGAGTTTCCCTCTGCCCTGTGGCCCTTTCTGCTCAGGCCTCACCTGACTGATGCCATAGGCTGTAAGGCTCTTGCATAGCCCCTTCCCTGTCCACACCCCTATGCTGTGGCAGCCTGCAGTCCTGAGCAGAGCCCTGTGACCCAGCCTTGTCTCACATCTCTCGGGGCACTGGACTTGAGTTGTGCTTCTCCCTGCTCACCTTTCCTTCTGTTGGGAATCTCTGGTGCTCACTCTGCTTTTTCTTGAATGGCGTAAATTGCAAGCATCGGCTCTTCCAGGAAAAGCTTCCTTGAACTCTCCTCTCTGTGTCCTGATATATGTTGATGTACTCTGGTGTCTGTGTCTTAGCTGTCTTTCTCACTGGACTGGAAACTCCTTGGGAATTAGGATATCATCTGAGATTAATGACTAAAAAAAAATAATAAAATGAGCCAGTCAGTGGTAGCACACGACTTTAATCGACTTTAATCTCAGCACTCTGGAGGCAGAGGCAGATGGATTTCTTTGAGGCTCCCTTGGTCTACAGAGCTAGTTCCAAGACAGCCAGGGCTACACAGAGAAACCCTGTCTCAATAATAATAATAATAATAATAATAATAATAATAATAATAATAATAATAGGGGTTGGTGAGATGGCTCAGCAGGTAAGAGAACCAAAGGTCCTGAGTTTAAATCCCAGCAACCACATGGTGGCTCACAACCACCAGTAGTGAGATCTGACGCCCCTCTTCTGGTGCTTCTAAAGACAGCTACAGTGTACTTATTTATAATAATAAATAAATCTTTGGGCCAGAGGGAGCAGGGACTGAGCGAGCAGGGTTGACCAGAGAGTGCGGAGGTCCTAAATTCAATTCCTAATAACCAGATGAAGGCTCACAACCATCTGTGCAGCTACAGTGTGCACATAAAACAAATAAATAAATCTTTAAAAAAATAAAGTATTTAGCCATTGTGACACCCATGGCTGCTAGAATAAGCAGGTGAAAATTTAACCAAATATTTATGGCCTCAAAGTGTCTGTTCTCAAGGACCAAGGACACACAGTAACGAATTGTAGCAAAGCAGAGACTACAAAAGGAAAACAGCAACTTCTAAGAGCATCCAGCTGAGTCCAGACTTCTCCAGGGGTTTCTGGTTTCTTCCCGGATAAGAACACAAATTCCTGTGGCCCTCTTGTTAGGGAGGAGGTAGCTTGGATCTTATTGTGGTAGACATCCTTTCAAATCAGTAGACTGTGATCTTCAAGGTCACCAGCCACTTGGAATAACCGCACACATGGGTGCTGTTTCCAATGTAAAGAAGTACACATGTACGTACATGTATGTGTGAGCATGTAGTCCTACTTTTATGTGCACATCCAGGTTTGTCTGTGAGCGCCTGTCCGAGAGGATGCCTCTGTGCATGCTTATGTTTGAACATGTGCACACGCTTGCGATTTTTATTTGTTCTCTCGTAATTGGGAGCCCCAGAGACAGCTGGGAGCAGCAGCTGTCCAGAGCTTAGTCCACTGACCCACTGTGTCTTCTCACATCCAGGAAGGCCTTGAGACCTTGAACTCTACAAAGCCAAGGTCAGCAGGGGCAGCTTCTTTGGACGATGCGGACAGCAGCTTTGATGTTGACCTTCCCTGGTGCCTGTTTGCCAATTTCTCCCGCTCCACAGCAAGCCGTGTCTTCCGATTGAAGGTCATCCCAGAGGCATCTGAGATATCCCTGTAGTTGCTCCCTCTTCCAGCTGGTGCCCCAGTAAATGGTAGGGGCGCAGCTTGCCCTAGACCTTCTATTTAAGGCTCCACAGAAATCTGAAAAGCTGTCCATTTACTCCAGCCTTTGCTTCCTGAGGGGAACAAAGATAGAATTGTAACAGCTTATGGGAAAGGGCCACAAAGAATTTATTTCTTCCCTGCCTGATTTGAACCTGTGGGGGCTGCCTGAGAATTTGGACATAGCTTCTGAAAGTGGGGCAGGCAGTATACAGAGCACCCCGGGGTGTCTAGTTTGTCCTACATTGGGGTGTCTAGTTTGTCCTACATTGGTTCATGCTTGGTCGTGGAACAATCTTAACCTCTCTTCCCCACATCAGGATCTCCAGCTCCCCAACTCCAGGCTCCACACTGATGCTCCTGGCCCCTGCAATCCCCTGCCATCACTCTCCCTGTATTCTTTTGTGCCCTTCCATCCCTAGGAACCAGCTCCCTTCAGCTGGCTTCCCACTGAGGCTGATATCCGAAGTGCTTGCCTCTGCTGCTTAAAACACTCCAGCACCCTTGTTGACTCTTCTGTGAGAGGCAATGAGGGTGCTGCACCATGGGGCAGGCTACTGAGAGGTGCATGGAGAGTCCCGAAGTAGCTACCTGGCAAGGGTCTGTGCCCCATCTTTTCAGCCCCTGGATGGTACCCCCCTCTGCTGAGGGTTTCTCAGAGTCCTGTGCCCCAGATATAGTTTGCCCTACCTCTTCCAGTGTTTGGGAGGAGAGTTATTGTTCATACTCACAAAGAGATTTCATCTCTCCAGAAGCCATGGTCTTAGATTCTAGAAGGCTCCTCTTTATCTTTTGAATAATAATAAAAAAAAATAGAGGACTGGCTTCAGTAAGGGTTGGCACCAAGACAGCCGGGAGCTAGGTTTGGCCCCTGGGTCAAGGGGTTGAGGGGTTAAAGGACTTCATGTCTAGCCTACTTATAGTCATAATTTCTGAAGTCCCTCCCAGGTATGAGGACAACTGCTCTCCAAGTGATAATGATGGGGACAGAGAAGAGCTGAGGAGCAGGAACAACAGAAGCAGAGACCAAGGATTTCAGGTCCAGGGCAGAGTGTGAAGCTAGGCAAGGGTCCATGGAGGAGATTTCACCATATGGGCCATTGTGTAGATGGTTGTTCACAGCATTCACAAAGCCAGAGGTAGCTGTGAGAGGCAGAGAGAGAGAGAGAGAGAGAGAGAGAGAGAGAGAGAGAGAGAGAGAGAGAGAGAGAGAGAGAGAGAGAGAGAGAGAGAGAGAGAGAGAGAGTGAGCAAGAGAGAGAGAGAGAGAGGGAGAGAGAGAGAGAGAGAGAGAGAGAGAGAGAGAGAGAGAGAGAGAAAGAAAAAGAGAAAGAGAGAAAGGGAGAGAGAGAACTGAGAGAGTGTAGCCAGGAAGGCTTGGGTTTTAGACAGTTGAAATGGAGTTTGCAGGGAAGGAATCAGAGTCCTGAGGTTGATAGACAGGTAGTCCTACATCTCAGGCAGGGGTCACACCTAGCAAAGGTGGTGCCAGGAGGGTAGTGCATGGCTCAATCAGATGAGAACCGGAACAGAGAGAGCTCCCATGTTCAGAACTGGTAAGAACAAACATCTTTAATCTCCACGCTAGTCCTAAGGCATGGTACAATAATCTCTGTTCTGAAGATGGAAATCTGAGGCTCAGGCGCCAATGAGCTAGGATAGGACCTGGACTCTTCCTGTGTCCTGGCCAAGATGGAGCAGAGACAGCAGAGGGGCAGACAGGAAACAGGTAAAGAGGGAGACAGAGCAGTCCAGGTTGGGCAAAAGTCTTGGCCTTGAGCCCTAAAGTAACCTCTAGGATCTTCGCCCTGGACGGAGGGTGAGGACAGAGATCTGGGGTGAAGAGATTAGCAGGGTCCAACTATGGGAAGGGGTACAGGGGCAGAAGCCAACCTGGTGCTCACAGAGGCCCCAGGGACCCTCTTTGGCATTAGGGCTCATGTGACCTGGACTCATGTGCCAATGGGGCAGGAAGCTTGAACTGATTGCTAAGTGAGAATCATTGCCTTCACAACGACCGAGCAATCAGACACCCTGGCTAGCTCCCCACAGCTGCCCTGGAAGGCCAGCTGCAGTAGAAAGAGCAAAGACAGGAGGTGTCCACAACAAGCTGGTCACTTATCCCTTGAGTCACAGCCACCTTGGACAGCTGCCAGAAATCTGTGGAGCCCCAGTCTCTCTGTGACTCCAGATTCAACTAGATCCCCTCCAGCCTAGGGGCTGGTGTATCCTGGGACTGGATCACTCAAGGAGAGGAAGGAAGCATAGCTCGCTCATCCCCATCCTGAGTGCTACAAAGGAAAGAGCTGGACCTGGACGCTGAAGACCTGGCTGCCAGCCTCGATTGCATAGCTATGGTATGGCCTTGGCCCGGTCTTTGGACTCTTGGCGACAGAGGGAAGAGGCCCTTCCACCCTGTGGATCCCAGGACACCCATGTTTATCACCCCATGCTCCCTGCTATTGCTTACTTTCAGCATCCCCAGAGCACCAAGGGGAAGTGTTAGCCAGTGCCGCAAGGCTGAGGGCCAGCATCCAGGACTAGGATGCTTTCATCCATGGCTGGGCCAGGATAATGCTACATAGCCTCATGTGGCTTTCTACTCCTAAGGCTTCCACACGCCAAAAGCCTCGTCCCAGATGTGGCAAACAGATGGCTGGTGTCATGGCACTGCCCCTCCCAAATGTGGCAAACAGATGGCTGGTGTCATGGCACTATCTAGAAGTCAGGGCGCATAGATAGTATTAATGATCATTTCAGCTGAATCCAGTCAGTAGGTTTCATAGAACACTGGATCCCTGCACAGGGTTCCATAGGTGTCCTGATGACCAGAAGGCCAGCATGAGGGCATGCAATCATACTGTCTACTGGGGCCTGGGGTCTGATTCCTGGTGCCAGCAAGACTGACACAGCAAATATAGATGTTGCTATTGAGCTTGGAGCCCACATTAAACCTTGTTCTCTGACCCTGAAGTCAGGTCCACTAGTAGATCCTGCCCTGACATCAGGATGTCAAGGCTCTATTCTAACCTCACTCCTGGCCCCAGCAGAAGACCCTGATAAATGTTCCTGAGAGCCCTTGGCCAAGCCACAGCTTGTAAATAAAGGGGTACTAGGAAGAAAGGGCCCTGCAGAACCCAGCCAGCACCTGCCTACCCCAGGCACATGACTCCGTGTGCCTGTTTCCTCAGACTAGCTCCACAGTCTGTATTGTGTTTACTAAGATACTTCCAGACCCAGCACCCTGTAGAGCCCTGGCCTCAGCCATATTCACAGGACCCCATCAGTGAATATGGTTAACTGATGCCAGGTCACGCTGACCCAAGGGAAACAAAGTCCTTGATGCACTCTGTAGACTGGAAACCAGCACCAGTTCCAGAGGAGGGGGCTTGGGGCCAAGGTGACAAGCTCTATGGAGCTTTGGCATACCTGCAGTGTTGGCTGCTCACTGCAGCGCGCACCTCAGAGGGAGACCCACTGGCCTCCCTGCCTCAAGAGCTGCTCATATATATATTACAGACCCTGCTCTTGGAGCAGGGCCTCTGGGGAGATGTGATATCTGTATGTAAATTTGTGGCCTGGTGCTTCTGCAATGACCTAGCACTGGTCCTCCTCAGAAGGGAGGAGATGGGTCCTCCTGAAGTGTATGGCCCTGAATCTCTACAGGTGTGTAACCCTGATTGCAAACAGCATGTGGAACTTGGCCACTGAGAACCTGTGTGCATCCCCTGTCCCACCACAACAACTTGAGCCTGCCATTCAGAAAGTCAGTGGGGACTCCAAGGGGAAGAAGTGCCTGTGGGCCATAGCCACCTAAGCCCATGGTCAGTATCTCTGCCTGAGTAGAGGGGTAGGGATGGGTAACAACACTCCAGAGTGGTCTCACGTGGCCACATGAAAATAGCAGGTCATTACCAGGTTAAGCAGTTGGGTGTCCAGCTATCAATATCTGTCTTGAACCCAGTCCCATTCAAACTTAGGTTCCAACAGGGGACAGCCCAACTAAGGCCCGTTTTCAGGATGCTGCCCAGGTCTGTTAAGGAGAAGGATGAAGGATGGAGGCCAGAGAGAAAGGCTCACATCCCAGCGGGTGGGTGAGGGTGGTAGTGGTCAAAAATGTCTCCTATCAAGAAGAGGGGCAGGTGGAGGGAGGAATCAGTTAGAAGGAAGAGCAGGGTGTGGGGAGGAGGGAGATGCAGGGCGTGGAGGGGAGGGGGAAGCTTGATGACCAATCCTGCCAGAGCACCCTGACAAAGTTTTGGTCAGGGAAGCCTGAGAGGAGGCCAAGGCCTGGAGGGGACAGGGGACAGAGCAGCTTCAATCCCTCTATCTATCCCAAGTGTCCTTGTTACCCACCTCCACAGCAGTGTGAGGCACACACTGTTCCTGCCCTCCCTCAGACCTTTGCTTCTTCTGTGTTCCCAGCCTCCTTCGCAGGACATGCTCTTCTTCTTCTCTGTGAACTCCTGTTCATCCTTAGAGCCTAGGCTAAGATCTAACTCACTTTCCTGGGCTCCCTGAGTCTCAGCTCTGTGCTAAGTGAGTGCCAGGGGATAACAGTAGGGGAGTCAGCATTACATATTAAGTAGGGGGAGCTCCAACCAGGCCCTGTTGCAGGCCCCTCCCCCACAGCATGAGTCTCTCCTTGGCTCTTGCCACCTATGTCCTTGTGAGTTTCACTGCCCAAACAGGACTCCTCTGAGACTGCATGGCACATGACACACTGGATCCACTCAGAAGGTGGGGAAGGGAGCTCTGGAGTAGATAGGGACTCTTGGTGCCAGGTTCTGGTGTCCCTGGGGTGGTGGCCAGGGCATATGGCTACACCCTGACCCTGTGGGTTACAGACAGGTCTCCTGTCTGTGACTGGCTCCCCTCTGTCCCAGTAACTCACAAGCCTCCTAGGTACCAGGGCTTGTGGACCTCTGGGTATAAGAGCTGAGGCAGAGAGGAGAGACAGAGTCCAGGGAGGCTCCCCAGAGATGAGAAGTCACCCAGGGCAGGTGGTGGCAAAGCCAGGGTTTACGTAACATGCAGCCACAAGTGTGTTTGGCAGGTGCCTTCCAGGCTGTAGACCTTGGGAAGATCTGCCACCATCCCTTTACACCCCCACCTCCACAGTACCCCACAGTACCCCAGTGTTCTCACCCTTAAGCTGGAAGGGATATGGAAACAGATGCAATACCAGAGAGCTCCCAGACAGCCAGGCAGTTAGTGCTCACAAAGGCTGGGAGTGGAGGCCAGGTAAGGGTCTGATGTGAGCTGAGGCTGTACACTTGCGGTCAGTCCCCCGTGGCAGGGAAGGCTAGAGGGAGAGGATCCCGCTGGCCCCAGGAGTGAGCACTCCAGAAGTAGTAGAGTTTGAGCTTGCGGTGTGAACAGCTAGCACAGGGGACAGGCAAGGCTCTTACTCTCCGGCCCTAGCCGCCTCCCCGGACACCAGACACTGAAATGGTGGCACTGCCCACCACCCCTAGACAAGGCACCCTGGGGTCCGGGACCTGGTTCCTATACCCACCAGCTTCCTTCAGGGCTGGGCCAGCAGCTGCCTCTGCCCATGCCTATGGGAAGAACTCACCTGCTGGCCACCAGCCCCACAGTGGGACGTGGGCCAGTCAGGCTATACAAGCTGCCAGGATTTCCTCCTATCTGTGTCACAAGGCTGTCCCTGAATTGCCTCCCTTCCCTACCACAACATCTCTGCTGGTCCAGAGCTTTAGAGCCTCCCATGAGGCCTAGTGACTCTCTCAGAGATCACTGTCCCTGAGGCTCTCATGATGATGATGTATCTAGGGTTACCAGGGATGACCGGCCATGTTGACAGGTACAAACCCACAATCAGGCTCAGGTCGGAGATCTTGGGAACATCTCTCTCTGTAGGGGCTGGTCCATGGAACAGTAAGGGAGAAGACGTGGCTGGCTGGAGGGGATAAACAGGCTTTCTTTTGGGCAATGGTTAGTTTTCTTGAACTAGGGAAGAGTGGGCACGTGTGTTTTTAGATGGGGAAACTCAGGCAGAGAACTGTGGTGAACTCGGGTGGAGTTCTGACTCCTGTGACTCTACAAAAGGGATTTGGAAGCAGGGATCCATGTGGATTGGAAGAGGACACCACAGTTGGAGACCTCACAGGAACCTGATCGGCTACAGAGAGGAGACCAAGGACAGCACCCACACTTGCCTGCCTTTTTACCATGGGCATATTAGCGAGTGCAGGGCGCCACCTGGTGGACAAGACAAAAACTGCCTAGATGGGAGCGGCAAATAAAAAAGTTACCAGTATGAGCTGGTTAGGTTTTTGACAACGTGTCACAGTTAGTCATCTGGGAAGAAGGAATGTCAATTGAAAAAAATGCCTCCATCAGATTGGCCTGTAGGCAATTATGTAGGGCATTTTTTTAATTAAGGATGACTGTAGGTCCCAGCCCACTTCTAATAATGCTACTCCTAGACATAGGAAAAGTGGGCTAAGCAAACCATAGGGAACAAACCAGTAAGCAGTGCTCCTTCATGACCTGTGCTTCAGCTCCTGCCTCCAGGTTCCTGACCTGGCCTCCCTAGGCGATGGACTGTTTTCTGGAAGCATAAGATGAGAGAAACTCTTCCCTCGACAACTTTGATTTTGATTGTGGTCTCGATCACAGGAATAGGAAGCAAGCCCGTGCCTCTTTGTTGTCCATGTAGGGGACAGGGGGACTGAAGTCTGCAGAAGGGCTAGGGGCTCTCCAACCCCACCTAGGCTCACACTGTCCCCCCAGCTCCTGTTTGGCTGGGTGACCAGGAGATAAAGGAGGCCACCGGCCCAGGCTGTCTCTGGCTCTAATAGCCTTTCTCCCAGTCCTGACCAAACTGCAGCAGAGAAAACCCACTATTCCCAAAACACATAGCAAAGCCAACCAGGACCAGGGACAGATGGGCCACAGCTGGGCCTCACACTCGGGAGCCAGACTCTACATCCCCAAAGTCCCATGTACAGGGAGACAGGGCAGCACTGAGGATCAAGGGGCCTTCCCTGAAACTGGAAATGTCCACTTGGCTCTGAGCCCAAGTGAGCATGCCCTTCTTTATGCTACTCCTGAGCCTTCCCAAGGCTACAGGCCACCCACCACCCAGGGCTGGGCAGCCTGAGACTCTCCCTGGATGGCCAAGTAGGGTGGGAGGGGTGGGGCCTACAACTCCCCTGAACACACACAGCTTCTCACTCCTGGGCCGCTCTCTGCCGTGCTTCAGGGGGGTCCACTTTGGTTTGAGGACAGGGGCTGCGACCTCTCAAGACTCTAGGCCCACTTGAAACTTCTGATGTAAAGCCCCTGGCATAGCTCCAGCTCTGTGGGAGCACATGAGGAAACCAAATCTGCTTCCCCCTTTACAGGCCTTGTCAGAGCCTCCAATGGCTCACTACTGCATGACTCCAAGAGAGGGCATGGGGGCAGAACTGTAGACTTTAGAAAGGTCTTGCTACTCCCCCCCATCCCCAAACTCGAGGAATCCTCACAATAAAATCCTCATAAGCCCTTACAAGAGCTAGCAGCTGGGGGCTGGGGAGATGGCTCAGCGCTGAAGAGCACTGATTGCTCGACCAGAGGTCATGCGTTCGATTCCCAGCGACCTCATGGTGACTCACGACCATCCTAATGGGATTGGATGCCCTCTTCTGATGTGTCTGAGGACAGCTACAGTGTACCCCTACATATAAAATAAAGAAATAATTCTTAAAAAATATTAAGAAGGAGCCAGCAAGCCACCTCCTTGTCCTGTTCCAGGTCAAGCCGTTCCTGCATTCTCCAATGGCTCTGAGCTCACTTCATCCAAGACACAAATCCCTTTAATTTACTTGCAATTCTAGTTTGGTTTCTTGCTGTGATAAATCACTGACTACAGATAACAGGATAAAGCTGGGTTTTGTCTTAGAGGTTGGAGTCCATTATCAGGAGGATCCAGGGCAGGAGCTCGAGGCAGGAATCTGGAAGCAGGAACTGAAGCAGAGGCAATGGAGGATGCAGTGTACTGGCTTGCTCCCCGTGGCTTGCTCAGCCTGCTTTCTTACAGAACCTAGGCCCACCCACCTGCCCAGGGAATGGCACCGCCCTCAGTGGGTTGGGCCTTCTCCCATCAATCATTAATCAAGGAAACGCTCCACAAACTTGGCCACAGGCATTTTTCTCAAATGAGGTTCTCTCTTCCAAGATGACTCTATTTTATTATCACGGTGACAAAAACAAACAGTCAAGCCTTCCTTTAATAACACACGCTGAAAGGCAAGTGGTGGGGCGGGTAGGTGTGAAAGACCACGGTCCCTGGAGCTCTAGGGGGCTACTGGGACCACACACTAGGGGCACAGGACACATTGGAGTGGGCGTGGGAGGAAGAGGAGGTGTTGCAGCAGCTGGGTGTGGGTGGACAATCGGCTGGCCTGTGTGTCCACTTAAAACCCTAGCAGCTTCGATGGATTAGGGCAAGAGGATACCTACCAGCCCGGTGGGAACATACACAGACAACAGCATGAATAATGTCCATGTCTTAGAAGGCCCATCCACCCCTCCCCGCCCACCCCAGCTCCTGAGCAGCAAGCAGGGTGACTACAGGCTGCTTCCCTAATCTCACCCCTGGCCTCACCCTAGGGAGCAGGGCAGGCCCCGGGGAGCCCCCTCCCAAAGGGCTTCTCAGAGTAGAGCCCTCCTTCCTTACTCCTTTTCCATGCCCTCTATCTTGGTACCCCATCCTTCCCACCATGTGTCCCGAGAGCAGTGACCCCTGTTCCACCACTGGGCCATATGGGTTCCTAGGCTAGAGGATTTTGCCAGTTTCATTTGGAGAGTGAGCTCAGAGGCTGTTAGTCTGAGGAACTGGGCCATTTGTGGGGACCACCAACAGGGGAGACCTCCTGCTGAGCAGCTGTGGCAGGGATGGCTGGCTGGTGAAGCAAGGGGTGAGCAGGCCTCCCTTCCTTAGCAGAAACAAGCAGAGAGAGGGTGAGAGGCTTGCCCTGGGAGGGATTTTGATGTCACTACCCCTGGCACACTCTAAGGCCTACCGTGGATGTTGCGGGAGGGGCCCTGCGGTGCAAATGCCTGGCGCCCTGAGGGACTGTTGGCAGGCCTCCTGTGTTTGGGGTTCATGGGCCTCGACTTGTCAGGGCTCACCACAGCTTATCTCAGCCCTCCTAGAGGCCTGTAGAGCATCCCCTCTCACCTAAGGGCAGTGGACACTGGCTGGGCCTTCAGAGCTACTGGGCTCTCCCAGGATTGCTTTTGTTCAATCTCGGCATTGATTTTGTTCATTTCCTGTACTTGGTCAACCCTCACCCCCCCTCGCCCCGCTCGGCACCCCATATGCTCAGTATTTCCAGGGCCCCTGTCAGCGCCACCTGACTTCACAAAGGCTCTTCCTCACCTTTGTGAGGAAGGTACCTCTTCCTGACACCAGCCTGGCCTCTGTCCAGTCTGATTTGCTGTCCTCTTCCTGGAGCCTGAGCCTCAGTGGCTGTTGTGTCACCATACCCACACAATCTCACTCCTTCCTCCTGTGAGGGCCCTTCCCTTGCTTCAGGGCCTCGTACACTCCCCGGTCTCCCCCTCCCCAGCCTTCAACACCATCATATCCACGGCCCTCCTCAGCTCAGCTCAGCTGCAGGCCAGCCATTTGGGTCTAACACCCACACAGAAGAAAACAGTGTTTCCATACAAGTTCTTGCTGTGACCCTGGACTCATGCCAAGCTGACCCAGGCAATAAACGGAAGGCAGAGCGAAGAGGGAGAATGCCCGGGGTAGACTTGGTGAGTGAGGCCCAGTCAGGGAAGGAGAGAGGAGAGGAGAAGGGATGGGTGGAAGGCAGGATACACTCCACTTTGTTTCCAGAGACTGCAATAAGGCAGTGCCTCCCCCTCATACTGATGGCAGTGTGGTCTTAGCTAGAGGCCTGTCCAATACCTAGGACCAGATGCTGGGGGGCCAGAAACTGAAGGGCAGGCCACTTCCATATGCCAGTTCAAACCCAGGGCAGTCACTTCTTTCCTGGGAAGCCAGAGTAGTGAGCATTGGCCACTTTCCTCTTGCCAAAGAGGGCAGCTGGGACAAACCAGATTCCTTAGTCCCTCCCCTGTGCCTGTCCCCTTCATCGCCCCCAGTGGCTGGGAAGGCAAGACAACAACAGATGTGGGTGGCCAGACCTGGACTTCTGTACCCACTCTACCCAGCCTGGTGTGTAGCCTTGAGAAGGATGCTCCAGCTCTGTTCCTCAATCTCTGTGACGGTGAAAGCAGCTCAGGAAGGCCACCTCTAGAGCAGACCTCCTGAAGGTATGTCACCAGCATTCCTGTGTTTACACCAATAGCTTGTGCTGCTGCCACCCCTACAGAATAGAGCAACCTGGCTTTCTACCTAGGCTCACAGAAAGTGGGGGTTCTAGGCTGGGTTCTGGCTGGGCAAGAAGAGGCAGAAGCTATCAAGGGTGTGCATAATGAACTTGGTCATCCGGAAAGGTATACAGGGTGATTGGCAGTCCCCCCATACCCTTGTCCTGAGGTTTGGGCCCGTGAGCAAGTCAGAGAGCCAAGAGCACTCTGTTCCCTGGCCTATCTCAGCTCCCTGGTTGTCCCAGGTCTCACTAGTGTGGTTTTAGGTGTTTCCACTTTGTCCCATTCCAGAGCAGGACTGGGCTCGGAGTGATCAACTGCATTCACCCAGCTGGCTCCAGGGATTTCTCCAGTGCTACAGTGCATCTCAGCAGGTGAGACCAGAGACATGCCTACAGAATGCCACAGGACAGGTGTGCATCTGCCAGAAGGTCATGGGCACACCAATGCAAAGACGCATGGGTCAGCCATCACAGCTGCCTCTTAAGCTGTGC
>NW_022196893.1:16539585-16570733 GCF_008632895.1 Mastomys coucha | reverse complement strand
CCCCCCCCCCCCCCCCCCCGCCTCAGTCACCTCCCTTGTCTAGGCCATCCTCACCTTCAGTTCTCCAAAGACACAGGCACCTTCTCCTCACATTGGCTCAGTCTTAGGATGGTCCATTTCTGCCCCTTGTAGGTTGGCTCCATGATGCCCGTTGGAGGGGTTGCATGTGCTACTGCCTCGCAAGGGGCAGACATACCTGATCAGGATGCTGACAGGCTGTGACCTGGGCTCACTGCTCTCCCCTGGGATTCATAAGGACTCCCAGGGAACCTATCACACAGCTGTATCATACAACGAACAGAGTGGAGACAGGTGGGGACAAGGCAGGCAGCAGGTACAACATGCTCGGGGCATACAGAACTGCAGTTTGGGCTCCATGCAGACCTTCCCTGACTTACCCGTGCTTGAACCCAAGGATGGCAGAGGCCAGAAGAGCCCTCACTCCCGCCCCCACCCCCACCCCAGCCCCATCACAGCCTAAATGGAGCAGAGGTTGGGCGGGGCTTGTGATCAGTTTGGTTGCTATAGTGTCCTGCTGCCACACGGTGTCACTGCTGGGAAGCACACCACCCGGTGGAGGCAGGGGGCGGATCAGGGGCCTGACTGACTGGCTGGTCAGGAGGGCAGCTGTATGTGGTCGTGCTGATGGCACCGACTGAAACAGGGCTCCCTTCCAAGGCAGCCTCCAGAAATATACTCCTGGGCCCACGCACTTGGATCTCCTGCAGTCTTCTGCACATGCGCGCGTACACACACACACACACACACACACACACACACCCTGGTACATGTCTGATGGGAGTGGTGTAGGCAGATGTGTACAACCTCAAAGGGACTCATGCTGGGTCACACTGCATAGGATTTATGTATTTTCATAAGGAAAATACACTGTTTCATAGGAAACAGTGAATGTGTGCCTGTGTTCATTCTATGAAACATGTTCTGTATTAACACTGAACATTATACTATATGTAGCATTCATTATATATTATATATATGACATTTTTGTTCAATTTTATTTTTTATTTTTAAAGGAAGTGAGACCCATCCTCGTGGGTCTCAGCGTCAAGATGCTGGATATAGCTCCGTGACTCCCGAGCCTCGCCAGCTACTGAAGGCTCCTCTGTCACCCCCGGAAGACCCTCAGTCTCTGGAGGGTCGGGTAAAGATGTGCAGGTCTTGCTTCTGTAGGACTCAGTTAGGCTTCTGCATGCTGCCTGGGCTTCCAGCTGTTGTGTAGAGCCCGGCATCCTTGTGTTGGGGCCACCCAAGGTCCAGCCTGCTCTCCTTGTTGGTCTTGAACTAGTTTGTCCTCAAAGACACTTAATGCACATCCCGACTACAGTCTCAGCCTGCTCAGAGGAGTGTATCCTAGGACCTCCAGCCCGAAGCATCCCCTTGGCTCCCAAGTAACACCCCCGGAAGTCACTTCTTAGATTAGCCAGCAGGTGGCAGCAGGGGACCGGCCAGAGAGCAGGACCTCCGCTGGTACTTTCCCTGAGGCACAATCTGGGGCGCCCCTGAATCCTGACTCCACCCTCTAAGTGGAACTGAACTGATTTGCTTCCTCAACATGCTGTGGAAGTGGGAAGTGAGCAGAGGTTATCCCTGGGCTAACCCCCCCCACACACACACACACCGAACTTCCACTCTGCTGAATGCTGTGTAGCGCTCACCCTGATCCCCACCTGCACCCCTATCTCTAGTGACAGCCAGTTGTCAGAGAAGAGCCAACAGAATGTAGAGAGGGACGCAGGACAGGGCAGAGGTCATCTTCCAGGAAGGAAGGGCCCCTCAGAGCTCTTGGATGCTCCCAGGCTACCCCCTCTGGGTGGCCGCTGTGTGTCCTGTCCTGTGTCCCTAGTACTTGACCTC
Organism: Mastomys coucha; assembly: GCF_008632895.1. Taxonomy (NCBI): domain Eukaryota; kingdom Metazoa; phylum Chordata; class Mammalia; order Rodentia; family Muridae; genus Mastomys; species Mastomys coucha. The sequence goes on along the minus strand of NW_022196893.1, from coordinate 16,568,858 downwards.
TGCAGAGCAGAGGCCATCTCCCACTGCCGTGTAGGAGCCAGAAGGTGGGGGTGACTTGTCAGCATGTCAGTCTGCTTACACAGACACAACTGGCTATGGTAGCCAGAGGTTGGGCCTGTGTGAGGATGAAGGGTGGGTGGCTGGGCTGTGCAAGAGAGTATGGGCAAGTATGGTGGTCTGTATACGCTTGGTCCAAGGTGTGGCACTATTTGGAGGTGTGGCCTTGTTGGGGGGGGGAATGTGTCATTGTGGGCATGGGCTTTAAGACCCTCATCCTAGCTCCCTGGAAGACAATCTTCTGTTTGCCTTCCAAATAAGATATAGACCTCTCAGCTCTTCCTACATTGTGGCATGCTTCTGCCATGAGGATCATGGACTGAACCTCTGAACCTGTAAGCCAGCCCAAATTAAATGTTGTCCTTTATAAGAGTTGCCTTGGTCATGGCGTCTGTTCACAACAGTAAAACCCTAACTAAGACAGTGAGGGATGATGACCAGTGGGCAAAGCTCTCCACAGGGAAGGGGAGCAAGGACCACTCCTCTAGGGCTTGAGGCCTAGCAAGGCAAGAGGCAACAGACTCGATCACCAACTAACCAACTGCAAGATAAAGAGAGGTGAAAAGGTAACCATTTATCATCCACCATCGACGTCCCAAAGGACAGCAGAGAGGAGACAAAGGGGCATGCCACGGAGCATCTGAGCGTCTCTAGCTGCCAAGTCCTACATAGCATCAAGACCCGGCTCAGATAGCCCCTACTTTGGGAAGCCCTCGCTATTGCTCAGATCCCCTCTGGATGCTCTCACCCCTGGAGCTAGCACAGTATCAAATCTTTGGAAACAGCAGGCTAAGTTTGAGAGGACTGGTAGCTGAGGGTGGACATAGAGGGTTATTAGGGATGTTTGGTCTGCCTAGGTGTGCTCATGTGGGTGTGTGGGTATGCAGTTTGAGGCAGACTGGGGTTCAGGGTGGACCCAGCCATGCCAACGCCCACAAGGGAGGCCTGTGCTGCCAGCGCAGGTAAGATCAGGTAGGGGTAACACCTTACATTCCTAAGCTAACCCTAGCTGAGGCCTGACCCTCACCCCTGCCACACACATACACCACCTGAATGAAGGCTTGGGGCCCCTGGGAGAAGGGTATGTGACCATTTGGCCCAAGGATAGAAAGTTACATTCACGGCCATCCCAATTCTGTCCCAAGGGAGGCAGGCACGAAAGGACAAAAGGATCTGTTTAGGACCACAGGCTGAGGGACACTGGAAACCAGTGTTGTGCTCTGACACTTGGAGTCACAGGGCCTGCTGCTCCTCTGATGTGGAGGGTCTTGGGTGTCCAGGGCTTGGGCCACTAAGGGGCATGTGGAAGATGAAGGGAGGGTGGTGCCACTCACTACACAGAGCTGCCAAGGTTTCGTGCGAGCGAACATGCCAATGGCGTGGCTGGCTGGCACTCTCATGCCCTCTACAGCCAATCTCCGTATTTCCAGAATGACCAAAGACCAGTTGTAAGTTCTTGACAGAACATCCTTTATTTATACCCAGTTCCCACACCACAGCCCCCACCCAATCTGTGGCTCCATGTAGCTTGCTGAGCAGGGGCCTCCGTGTGGCTGTGTCCCTGGGCACCTCAGGGAAGGCAGTAGGTTGTATAGTTATCTTCGGAGGGGCAACATCACTGCCCTGAAACCACACAACCTACTACCTCACCCTGCGGCGTCCATGTTCTGGAGGAGGCCCAGACGCTCCCCACCCACCCTGGCCACAGGCCGCTAGAGCCATAGAGCACAGGGCGGGGTGGGGGAGGGGGAAGCGGAGACAGTGGCTCAGCAAGAAAGGCCCATGCCCACCAGATGGATTGGGGAAGCCTCTGGTGTCTGAACCCATCGCCCCAGAGAGGTCAAGGGACTGTCCGAAGTCTCCGTCAAGCTCTTTTTGCATGGCAGCTACCACCCCGTCCCTCCCTCAGTCTCCCCAGCCAGGGTCGCCGTTGTATCCACTGCAGATATTGCGGCCACTTCAGGAAAGACAGTAGATTGTATAGTTACCGCAGAGCGGGGCAGCGCCCAAAACCATACAACCTACTACCTCACCCCAAAGGCCGTCAGTCAGGCTCAGCGCAGAGCTGGGTGGCGTGGCTTCTTGAGGTCCCTCCTGGAGGAAGAAGGAGAGCTGGGGACACGGTGAGGGCCTGACACAGCCAGCTTGGTGCTGAGGGTATTAATAGAGGGCTGGGATTCTCTCAAAGTGGGCCAGGGCATTTAAACAAAACCACAGAGAGTAATGGAAGACGGGGAGGAGAGAGAAAGCACCACCGGGCGCTCATCAGTTACTAAACAGGAGTGGCCACAGTGGGGGAAGGGTGTCGTTGGTTAAAGGGCACCAAGGTCCAGGGAGCTTCCGGTGTCCACCTGGCTGAGTCCCAGCCTCTGCCCACTCAACTCAAGCACAGTGGAGCCGCCAGGACTCCTGCTAGGCCGCAGCCTTGGGCATGCACCCTCTTCCTCTCCTGTGGGTTCTGGTTCAGTCCCTGCCTCTCCCCCAGGGTGGCCTGAGCTGACCTTGCCGGGGGAGGCTCAAGACAGTCTGTCCTTGTGGGAGGCAGCCTAGCTCCCCACGGTGGCCAGCCGGGCACAAGTGCAGACCCTGGCTGGACACTCATGGCCAGGCTGTCGCTGATGCTAGCACATCCCGAGGCCAGCAGGGGCTCTGTGCTTGGCTCTGAGCTTGGGGCTCCCAGAGCCTTAGACTGCTGGGGCAGGGGGGAACACCCGGGTGAGAACAGAAGGCCTGGCATGGATCTTGCTGTTTGTTGCCCGCGCTGGGGCAGGCTATGCATGCTGTTCACAGCCACTATCTTGCTGGGGGAAGCTCGGGCAAGTGTATTGTCAACACATCTTAGAGTAGGGAAAGGCCTAGTGCAGCCTTCTCCCCTGAGCAGCGGCAGTGTGCAGGAGACATTCTTCTGCCTTGTAAGATGCTTCTGTGGTTCTCAGCTCTCCGGTGTCAAGACGCACTTGGAGGCTCCTCCACCCACAGCCTTCCTCGGCAGGCCCTGGGCTATACATCAAACCCTACAGCCGTGAAGCAGGGACTGCAGAAGAATCTGAAACTCAGAAGGTGGAGTCTCTGCTCTCAGAAAGGAAGGACCTGCTTCTTTCGGGCCTCAGACAGGTTTGCCCAGCATGCAGAGGGAAGCCTTGTGCCCAATCCTAGGAAGCCCCGCAGGCAGCTTTTGCTCTCTGCATGAGCCCTAGCATCTATAGCCACACCCCCTTCCTCCCTGCCAAGGGTCAAGGAACAAGTCCAAAGCCTGTGGGTCAAAATGAAGCCATTAGGCCTAAGTCCACATCATGTACCCAGAGCTGGAGTCTATGGGGCAGAATAGCTTGGGAACAAGGCCCTGGAGCACTGGTGTGGCCTGGCCCTCAGTGGGCAGGCCTGTGGTGACAGGAACCACTAATCTCCCAAGCCCCAGGGCATCTGAGCCACTGGGGTACCATCCCCTGCCTCAAGCCTGGACCCTTTCACTAACAGGCAGGTCAAATGACCTCAAGGATGATCCAAGCAGAGCCAGACAGGCAGGAAGAGGTGTGGGAAGAGAGTGGGAAGAGAGGAAGGGCCTCTTTGATGCTCCTATCCATGACGAGTGGACCAGGTGAGAAGGCTGAGGGGTGTCCCACACTGGTTAGCCTCTCTGTAAGCTGACTGGCCATGGTTAACCTCCCCAGTTGCCCGGATGTGGTGGAATGGCTGGAGACCACGTTGGCCATCTCTATCTGAGCCCCCCAGAAGGACCTTGAAGTAGGAGAGAGAACACACATCAACCCCAGGCCTCTCAATGCCTCGGGTTCTGCCCTTAGCTGGCAGGACACAGGTACCATGAGCAGAACTGGCTGGGAGGTCTCGGCTGCTCCCTCTGACTTTGGGCACCATCCTGCATTTCTGTAGGGTCCTTTTAGCTGCCCCCTGGGGATTCTCAGCAGCTCCTCTACTTAGCAATCAGCAGGAGGCTGGTGCATGCCACTACAGCAGCCCCAAAGCGCCTGTTCTGCACTTGGTGAATCTGGGCTTCTGTGCAACACAAACCTTGCAGAGCCCGAGCTGTGGGGGAGAAATACCAGGAGACAACATCCTAGTTCTAGCAAGGACAGTGGAGCCACCGTCCCCCCGTACCTTAGCCAAACATGGGACCAGATGTGACTCTGTTTCCCTCATCTGTCCTTTCTCTCGACAAGACCTCCTGGCAGGTCCTCCTTCAATGCCAGGTAGCCTGGAGAGTATCAGGATCACACTGGGGGACTGAGTGATGGTGCTGGGGTACTGAGAAAAGAGAGGGACCTCATGCTGAGGTCCTCAGAGGCCTCTCAAGGCTAGGTGACTTGAAAGGCATGAGTCTGTAGATAGTGTGTCCTCAGGGTGGGAGGCTACGTCTCTTCCACTTGGAGCCAGTAATGAATAGAACTGCATCTCTGTTAGACGAGGTCCAGCCTAAGTAGGCCGATAGGAGGTCAAAGGTCACCACATCCTATCATGGCTAGATGAGTCATCTGGGGTGGTGCTCTGGGGGAACCACAATACTCAGGGCAGGAGTGGGGGGAGGGTAGCACAAAGGCATCCAAGCTGAGGGCAGGTCCTGGAGTGCTGACAGGGATGTGGTTCAGACCCTAGCCTTCCTCACTCTCAAGTCTCCCATGGCTCCCTACTTTCCAGAGGAAGGACAGTGGGGGCCTACTCACCACAGGGGAGCCATTGGCATGCAGAACTTCCTGCCTGGTCCCACTTCCTGACCACCTTGGGGGTTAGAAACAAAAGCAATGATCATCAGCTTTAGAGGGGAGAAAGCCCGGCCCCTGGTGGCCTCTCCTGGCCATACCTTACTATCCTATAGCACAATGACATTTCCATCCAGTCTGCCTTTTGCCTGATGATACTTCGCATATAAAAGCCTTGGATGGAATGGCCTCTAAGCTCAGCCCCGTGCTGGCCATGCGGTTCAGAGACTATGTTCAAACTTCATCCATGGTGGCCAAGTGTGTTTTTGTGGGTGGCCAGTGGCCTTGCCTGGCTGATGATTGGATGCTGTGGAGCCCAGAGAGAGAGGGGGAAGGAAGGGCCTGGAGGGGCCAGGCTCACACTTGCCGCAGTGGGTACTGCCCTGAGTATTGTGCCGCAGGCACACCGGTCTGTGGTAGTTAAGTGGACTCTGGAAGGAGAGTTAATCTCCTCTCAGAAGTCATCCGTGAGAAACAACTTCCTTCAGACATAGGGCAAATGGGGCTTGAACTCTCCCAAGAGCAGAGACCCAGAGTGAGAGAGCATGAGAATGAGCTCACTGGCCCGCAGACTTACACCAGGAGTCAAGTCACTGATCCTGCCTCCCTTGGGCCCAAAACATCATGGCAGAGCCAGCAGTAAGACGGAAGGCCAAGCAGGGACATGGCGTAGTGAGGGAGCAGCCTGGCCGGCTGAAGGGCTCTGGAGCTGAGCCTGTGGTACAGAATATAGAGGCAATGATCTGCCCACTTCTGTCCATCAAGCCAGGGTGCTTTGTTGCAGGCCTTGCTAGCTCCCTCCCCACCCACCCCACCCCCTACAGCTCAAGGATGGGAAGATGAGCCCATTGGCTACTGAGGGTCTGGTGAGGACACAAGGGTGGGAAAGCCCCCTCCCGGACTCCCAAGACAGCCGAGCTATCTGTCACGCTGACACCCTTCCTCGGAGCCTTCCCGCTGCACCCATCGGCCCTGCCCCCAACCCACAAAGCAGCAAAGTGCCCTGGGCAAGCCTCCTCTGCCCTCCTTGGCCATCTCCCAGGCCCTCCCCACCTCCTGGCTTTTGCCCTGGTCTGTCCCTCTGCCAGGAACCGCTGACCTGCTTTTCCTGTTTCTTTCCACAGGCTCCTGCTCTCTGGGGGGCCTGGCTCTGTGTCTGGGGAGGCTGACCCACAGGTGCCCGTCTTAGGCTCATTCCTCTCACACACCCGGTGGCAGGCATGGCTACCACAGTCTCTTCAGTTCCAGCAGCTCTCTGCCTTATGGGAGGTATGGGGGGGGGTTTACGCTGGTTCCACAAGACTTCAGGGAGGGTCACCCTTTCTGGGTCTCTGGACATCTCTAAAGCCATGTGTGAAAGAGAAGGGAAAGGCCTAGTTCCATGTTTGGGGAGTGTTCAGACGTGCCAGGCCCACCTGGGAAACAGCTAGGCCTCAACCACTGGCCTTGGGCCTCGGGGTTGGGACCCACAGAAATGCCTCCTTTCTCAGGGGTAATTAATAAGGAAGGGGTCCTGAAACAGACCGAGGGGACCCAGTGGGGCAGGCTGGAGGAGGACCAGTGGGTGGCGGGGTGGGCAGTACACATGAATGGCGCTCCTGAGGAGGTCGCCAGGGAGTGAGCAGTCAGCAGACGCCCTGCCATCTGCCAGCTGCCACCTCTCAGCCCTGTCCCAGTCCTGCAGTGTCTGCCCATGGGCAGGGTGCCTGGGGGAGGAGCCAGGCTGGCCAGGACAGGTGCGCCAAAGGCCTAGGCAGGCAGGTGGCCCTTTCAGGGCTGGGCGGATGTCTGGAGGGAGAGAGGCAGGCAGACAGTGTCACCCTGAAGTCACCTCAGGCTTGGCTTGGGGCCACCAAGAGCCAGACCCCCCCCATGGTAGCCCCCCTCTCCTAGGCTCCCTGATTAAGTTTCTCCCATAAAGCAGCCAGTGTCTCTGCTCAGCAGGCCGTGCCAACAGCGAGTCTGGGAACGACGGGAGGGGTGGCATCCGGCTGGGCAGAAGGCGGATCTCCTTATGAACACGGCCCATAAAGTTAAAAAGATGTGTGCTCACTGGGTGGGCATGGGTCGGTGTGCCCAGAGGCAAGCCCTGCCCACTGAGCACCATCTTGGATCTAGCTAGGACCCGCATGTTAGGGGGTGAACAAAAGTCTCACTTATCAAGACAAGTAACACCTTTGTGAGAGGTTTAGAGAAGTGATTAATACGAAAGTCCCCTAGACATCACAAGCTCATATCTGAGTGTAGATGACCCGGGCTTTGCTGAGTCTCCCCCTGCTTCAGACTAGAACGCTCAGGCAGGTGTGTGGGAGAATGCCCAGGCAGGTGTGTGGGAGAACGCTCAGGCAGGTGTGTGGGAGAATGCCACACAGGTTTGAACATCCCCTTCCAGATGTACCAGTTACGCAGGGTCAAACCCGGAGCTAGCATCTGAAGGCCTTGGACCTAGATCTTCCTAGCCATACACACCTCATCTGAATCCCAAGATGAATCCGACCCGTACTGGGCTTTGGGTAGACTCAGGGTCTGAGATGCTCTGGTGGCATGCCTACCCCTAGATCTATGGCCCATAGCAAGACTCAGAAGGGAAAAAGGAAGATGTAGGGTCTTCAGCTAGCCGGCCAGGGAGGCCCATATCTGAGCCTAGCTCTCCCCATCTAGAAATAGGGTCTGAGGGAGTCAGTTGGCCATATACCTTCTCTGGAGAGCTAGTGAGATAGCTGTCTGATCCAGACGAAAGTGGGAGCCATGAAGAAGTTGCTGGCTTATGCCTAGGGCAAAGCACAGATGGTCTGGTGTACAGTGGGGAAAGGCTATTATGCAGGGCCTCCCCTGCCCTGTGGACTCAGCCTGGGGCTAAGACACACAGGTCACCAGCTCTGACCACGAGTGTATGAGTTCATCCGTAGATATTCTCAATCAAGACTCATCTGGGTCACAGGAAGATGACTGGGAAATGACTGCAGATGTAACATCATGGAGACCCCCCCCCCCAAATCAGCTCCCCCTGGTTCTCCTTGCCCTTCCTTGGGCGATGTTTCCTGTTCTAGGAAGCTTCTACTCCAGGATCCCGGGAGGTTCCATCCTGGCCCGGCACGTGGGAAGGCATTGGTCTGAGCCGGTAGATTTGGATCACTCTGCTAGGTCTCTGGAAGGAGGGCATAGCCTGAACAAGTATCACTTTAGGTTGACAGAATTGTCTGCCTGGAAGCTGTGGGGTAGAAGCCTGGGGTCAGCATGCAGCTAGCTTCCTAAAGGGAACACTTAGTCTCTGTCTCCATGGCTTCTGGCTACCCTGGTGGAGAGCACAGAGCCAGGCAGGGCCATCAAGTAACCCCATGCTGCCCAAGAGGATTCAAAAAGCGTTTTATCCCACACCCTTCCCTACTTTACTTGGAGCTACTTCCTCACTTTTTTTTAAGGTCCTCCTATCCTCCCCCTCCCCCCATCACAGGGGTATCAGAGCTTTTCAGCCGCTCCCAGCTCCCAGAGCATGCCCCAGTTGTCCTACCTTGGGAAGCTGGAATGTACCATCAATATGGCAATGACCAAGGCAGCCGGCTGTACTGTGGACCTGGATGGCATCATTATGGTATCACTCTGGGATGCACTGCTTCTGATCTTTGGGAAGGCAGAGGAACAATGTGAGCTTGTTAACAGGCACAGGAAGCTCTTAGGGGGTCTTACTGTGGATCCCTGCTGAGCAGAGATGCTGAACCAGGCAGGCACTACATAGAGAGTGGGGGTGGGGGAAAAGCTTCAAGCTTCTTGTACCTCCGAACCTTGGTGGCCTAGTACACGCACCGCCCTGCTGCTCTGGGAGTAAAGCAGCCTTGTCTAGCAAGCACCTGGACTGCTTCTTCATATCATAGGCTACCCCGGCCAGGAGACTGGCTGGCCATTGTGAAACCCTGGCATTCTATACTATGCTCAGCCAGGGAGGCTCAAGATCCTTGGGAAGGTCCAGGGTATGAGGGGCATTTGGAGGCCCGAGGCTTTCCTCTCCAGGAGGGACCTAACTCAAATCTATGCTTGTTAGTGGCTCCACTCAGAAACCCGGTGCCACAATACAGACATTATTTCTAGACCCATCCGTGCTGGCCCCGCCGCTGCCAAAGACTCCCTCTAAAAGTACAGTGTAAGTGGCCGGCTTTCCAGATCGTGATGTACAGCCTTTTCTTTCTGTCTGCTCGGTGATAAAGCCTCGGAGGGTACCAAGGAATAAGTGGGCTGGGTAAGGGGCCAGGACTCCCAGGTTGCCTTGCCAAAAACTGGCTGTGCCAAGCCCAGGGCGGCCATGGCCAAAGCCAAACATTGTGGGGGCAGGTCCTGGGCTCTGTCCAGGCCACTCAGGGCAGGCGCGAAGCAGGGATTTCCTTCTCTTCAAGGCTACTGCTGGCTTCAGCTACAAAATGGCGGATGGCTATGTCGGCCATTTTGTGACGCCCTTGGAAGACAAAGGACCGTGGAAGTCAGAGGGTAGGACCAGTGGATGCCTGGCAGAGAAGAGGAAGAACAACCTAATGGAAACAAGGCTCTGCCCTGTGCTGAGGCCTGAGACAGTCTGGTCAGAGAAAGTGTGTCAAAGCAGGCTCTTTCCAGAGCCGCCTTCCCGCCGAAGCTCCCAGCATGCTCAGGACTTTTAGCAACTGCTACACCTCCCTTAAAGGGGCTCCTGGTGGCCCATGGTGTGCCTGTCAAAGAGCACTTAAGTTCTTACACCTAATGGTAACAGATGTGAGGCTTCCTAGGCCTGAGCTCTTCTGGCTTACAATTCTCTGCCCTAGTCTCTCTGTAGGACATGTTCTTATCTGCCCACGCTGGGGAGACCTCAAGCCAGGGGGCTTAGGGGTCAACCTGTACTCCTAGAACGGGTGCTCCAGGTAGATCAGTCTGTCTGGGGCCAATAGGTCAAGGGATTGGTTGTCAAGATGGCCGTCAACTGGGATCCCAGGAGGACTTACTTCAGGAGTATGGCTGTGCCCTGTCCCCACTTTCCATGGCTCCAGCTATGATGGTCCAAGAGGCATTCCTATCCTGCCTCAGCCTCTTCATAAACAAGCACCCTGATCTAGTCATACCCCCTTTCCATCTGCTGGCCAGCCAGGGGTTCCACTGCTCACTTGCCATGGCTAGTCTCCAAGCCTCTCTAGGCAGAGGGCAGTAGGTACTCAGTGACCAGCTAGAGCCCCACAGAGGGGTGGATCCAGGGGTTGTTGGGCTCCTTTGTGCCCCTTCCCAACCTTATTCTCTCTCTCATTCAGAATCCAGTTGTAAACTAGAGGCAGAGAGAGGACGGCTCCAGGGGCGGGGTGGGGCAGGGTGGGGATGGAGGTGGGTGTAGGTCTCACCTCAGGCTGCCTCATATTGACCTATGCAAAGCAAAACATCTGTGTGGAGAACAATCCCATTTCACAGGCAGATAGTCTGAGGCCCAGGAGCAAGTGACACTACAACTGCAGGACCCATGTTGTAGGGTGAATAGGTCCTAGGAGAGATAGCAACTCGCAGGGCCAAGGTTGGGATGTCTAACAGGGACTGTCCACATGAGTCCAGGGCAGAGCTGTGACAGAGTGGAAACTTAGAGGAGTCCTCATCATGGAACTGCCGAGGTCACATGGTGAGAGCACCTGGTCACGTGGTAAGAGTACATGGTCACGTGGTAAGAGTGGGTGGTGCCAGTCATCACGTGTACAACTATAGCTGTCTGGATAACTCTAGAGTGTGAACAGCGTGGTGGCCTCTGTTAGTCACTGAGGGTCTCTCCTTAGTCAGAAGCTGTGTGGTTCTGGGTTTAAGTGCCCACCCCATTCAACAGTACTGTGTAGAGAGAATCCCTTGTAAGTAACACCTGTCAATAAAAAACACCAATGAGCCAATGAGCTCAGGCAAGAAATAGGGGGTAGGACACTGGCAGGAAAAGAAAGGATTCTGGGAAATAGTGAGAGAATAAAAGGAGACACAGCGAGATGCAGAGATTTGAGCAAGCTGCCGGGACTATGAGGAAGGCACTAATGAAGAAGCGAGCCTCCGTGCCCTCCCCTTTGGCCAAGGATCACGTTGTCGCAGGGACGAAGTGAACCCTAGAGGGAGAGGTAACTAATCGTGTGGAAGACATAGAGTAGTTCGAATGGGTTAAATAAGTTACGGGGTAGTCAGGGAATGAGCCACAGCTTATGGCCAAGCATTTATTAATAAATAATTAGTCTCAGAGTCATCATTCTAGGAGGAAAAATGGGTTATTTTTTTTTTATAGTACTGTAAACTCATGAGCCTGTGCTGAGTACACACTCCCTTAAGGACTTTTAGGTGTGAACACAGTTGTTTTTTTGTTTTTGTTTTTTTTTTTTTTTTGGAGGAGGTGGTGTACTGGGGATTAAACCCAGGCCTCTATCACTGAATGATATCTCTAGCCTTTCAAAAAAATATTATTTTGAGTCTTACTAAGTTTCCCGGGCTGACCTTGAAATCCACACTATAGCTCAGACTGGTCTCAAATTTTCTTTCTTCTTTCTTTCTTTTTTCTTTTCCTTTTCTTTTTAAGACAGGGTTTCTCCATGTAGCCCTGGCTTTCCTGGAACTCCCTCTGTAGACCAGGCTAGCCTCGTAGAGATCTGCCTGCCTCTACCTCCCAAATGCTGACCTCAAATTTTCAATCTTCCCAAGTCACAGGCCTTCATCATGAGGCCCAGCAAATGTGAACACTCTGAACCTGGAATGTGCTGGGCACTAGTAAGTCCCTCCAGGGTTCACTCTGCCCCTGTGACAATGGACATGAACCTTGGCTAATGGGGAGGACACAGAGCGGCTGTGGTTTGATTCTGTTCCCCACCCCCCACTCCCAGCTACACAGCAGCCTGGGAGTTTTCATGTTTTGGGGGTGAGGGTAATAGAAGACTCTGTTGCATTGTGAGAGATCACAATGCTGTTCAGAGAGCTCTAGGAAGCGAGACCCCATGGAGGGCCACTGGACCTTCCTCCAATGACTAAATACAAGGTATTTGTATGGCTAAACAAAGATTATGGGGCAGGAACAATGGCTCAGCAGTTAAAAACACTCATCATTCCTTCAGAGAACCCTGGTTCCAGTCCCAGCACCCCTATGGTGGTTCATAACAATCTCTAACTCTAGTTCCAAGAGATCCAATGCCCTCTCCTAGGCTCCTTGGGCACCAGGCACGAACATGGCATATAGACATGCATGAAGGCAAAACACCGATACACATAAATTTCTAAAACATCTTTTAAGAATGTTTAAGATCTAGAGGGGCTGGAGAGATGGCTCAGTGGTTAAAAGCACTGACTGCTCTTCCAAAGGTCCTGTGATCAAATCCTAGCAACCACATCGTGGCTCACAACCATCCGTAATGAGATCTGATGCCCTCTTCTGGGGTGTCTGAAGACAGCTACAGTGTACTTACATATAATAAATACAGAAATCTAAATAAAAAAAGATCTAGAGCTAAAGGTCAGATGGTGGGGTGCCTGCCTAGCAAGCACTGGACCCTGTGTTCAATGCCCAGCACTGTATAAACTGGGTGCAGTGGCTCACACTTGTAATCCAAGTACTCATGACGTGAAGGCAAGAAGATTGAGAGTTCAAGGTCACCCTCAACTACATACAGAGTTCAAGATCAGCCTAGGCTAGAGACCTTATCTAAAAACATATAAGAATATCTAACTATCAGATGAATCTGGCTCCTTTCCCACCCAGGGAGTCCACTAGTCTGGTCTCTAGGCTGGGGGTGCCAGACCTTGGGAATCTGGAAACCCCATATATAACTTCCAGTGTGCGTCTCTGCCTTAGTGGTTGGGCCCACTGCACACAAGCTTTAGTTTCTCTTCCTAGCGAGGGAAACTACAGGACAGGCAGGTCCCTTCAGAAAACCAATCATCCTCAGAAACTAAGCCAAGCCAGGTGGCTACCACTTGCAGGGCTGGGCACCTCAGTGCTGGGTAAGCACTGAGCATGGCGGGCTCCATGGCCAGCTACAGAAGTGTGGGTAGGATGCCAGGCCAAGGGCTTGCTATGCTCAGCCCTCTCAGAGTTTCCAGGCTACAGGTGAGATGGGATTGACTCTCTACCCAGAAGACCCTGGAAAGAAGGATTTTGTGTATGGGGAGGGGAGTCCCTGAAGCTAACACTAGCACTGAGTAAGTACCTACTGTGTACATCTAGCCTCACCTTTTATGCATGGTGCTAAGTAGGGGCTGGGTCATGGACCAGGCCTGGCCACTTTACTCCCAGCCAGCCCATCCTTTTCTTTTCTAGACTCTTCTGAATATGTCTTGACCCAGGACCCATCTGGGACTCCTACCCTTGCTCCTGAAGCTCGGCCTCCAACACACATTAGCACCCAGGACTCAGAGACCCAGGGGAACATCCCCACCCTGAACCCTTGTTAAAGGTGTACCACTGGATTCTAGAGGTCCATCAGCACCCATGGGACACTGAAGGGATTGTATGACCTGGAGGTTAGCTGTCTCTGGCTGAGGATGGAGGTACCACATGCAGGTGTGGTTTAGGGTAGGTACCCAAGAGGCCCTAGCATCTGTGAACCAGAGCTCCTTGGCTAAAGAGCCACGAGGTCCCTAGGCCAACTACATTCTTCAGGTATGTCCAGATCCTGTATACACAGCCTCTCTTCCATCTCTATCTGTACTCTCCTCTCCTGTGCTGTCCCATCTACCAAGTTCTGGAGCCTTCTCCCTAGCTGTCTATCAGGCCCTAACAGCCCTGACCCCAGGTGCAGACACAAAGACAAAGTGAGTGTGTGCGGCAACCCATACACACCAATGCACGGGTAGCAGAGGGGTCCCAGGACCAAATGCAGGCGGCTCTGGTTTATACGAGATGGCGTGGGGCCCTGCCTGTAGTCTAGCAGGTAAGGTTGCCCTTGACCGTGGCCACATCGAATCCCTGGATTCATCTAGGTGGATCCAGCTATACTTGGGATCTGCCTCCAAGGGAAAGGGACAAAGTGTGAGCATAGTGCCCAGGCTGGCCACCACCTCCGAGCACAAGAAGCCCCAGGTACACAGGTCCCCTGTCATAACTGCAAGGTATCCATGGCATCAAAAGCAGGACCTTTGCTACTGAGCCCTGAATGATAGAAACTGCAGGTGATACAAATGGCCTGGGGCCATCTCATTCTTCTCCCATCTCCTCCTCGATGGCTGGGGCTGACAGAGGGCCCAGTCTAGTCTTCCAGGTGCACCTGGATATGCTTGGACATCGTGGAATCCCTCAAAGAGACAGGCAGGAGTTGAGACTGCCCAGGCAAGACCCAGCATATGCAGACCTCCAGGCCCACATGACTGCATGGGCCCAGAGCAGTATCCAGGAGGGTTGGGGGTAGGTGGCCCTGAGTTCCATAAACAACAAAAATGTTGCACTGACCTGAGCTGGACATGGTTGTTGAGTTCTAGGAGTCACCTGGGGAAGCTGTCAAGAAGAGGCCAGTGCCTAGAGGAGAAGCCACACTAGTTAGGGGCTGGGGTGCATCCATGAGCCCTTTTCTTGCATTTATATTGTTTTCCTGTGAACCCCAACCCCGGGACCCCTCAAAAGGCCTTGGGCACAGCTTAGGAGTCACCTGGAACTCACGGTAGCTCAAGGCTAGGAGACTAGTTAACCACTTGTGGCCTGGAGACACTGGGTCATGAGGTCTTTGAGTCACGAGCTTAGACTGGGGAGCCATGGAAAGTTTGGGGCTCTAGGGTTCAGTTGGCAAGATTGGAACTGCACCCCTTGAATGTGCCAGACTGGATCTGGGCCTGGGAGGCATCCTGCCAAGGGCAGACTGGATGCTCTACCTTATTTAAGTGATGTATGGCAGATCCAGTCTTCCAAGTGGCTAGGTCATCCCAATTGATGGGGCCTCTTACACATTCTCCTTGAAACTAAACTGAAGCTGCAGAGCTCCACACATCTGGGCAGAGCCCCACAATCTGGGCTCCTCGATACATGGCCTTTCTTGGCCATATCGTGAGAGAAGCCAGCACAGCCTCACCCACTGGATAGAGGCTTACACAATGCCTTAACCTACCACCTCTAGTAACGCCGGCGTTCGTAGACTCCAATTGGATGACTCTGAGTGATGGACAGCTGGTTCTAAGCCTGCTGAAGCTGGCCAGGGGAAGGCTAGAGAAAGCAGTGACACAGCCTGCCACTTCAGGGCACAGACTGTTTCCAAAGACTGGGTCCAGCTCTCTGGGGCCTTCACCCCAAGCTACAGGTATTCTGGGGTCATTCTACAGCCCCCCGACCTCCATCAGCAGGTATCACTGGCCATTTTGTGGACTAGTAACCTTATGCTTAAACACAGACAGCCCATCTGGAAGAATGGCAAGTACAAAGGGCTGGAGGATAGGGCTGGGGGTACCTACTGTGTGCCGGGAATACCTACTGAGTGCCTGGGCTGCAAGAGGCTATCTCCGAGCTAATCCTGCCCCACCACAGCAGATCTGTTCCTGCCGGATTCCATCTGCTTCAAGAGGACAATTCAGGCCTCCAGGGTAGAAGGTAGGGCTAGAGCAGGGACCCAGAATCCTTGGCACTATCTCCTGCCCTGTTCTGGGCAAGGATCTTTCTCACTGGTTGGAGGCCAGGCTGAGTCCCTGAGGAGCTAAGGGTAGGGTAGGCCTGGCACCAGGGAAAGCCTCTGAGGGCCTGGCACCAGGTAGAGCCTCTGAGGACTGGTCCTAACTTCTCTGAAAGAACAACTGTGGCCTGCTGTTTGCCAGCACACAGCAGTGTGGAGTGAGCCCTTCTCTGCCCAAGTAGGGCAGACAGCTACCTGTGTGTGAGGCCGTGGTGGTGGGTGTCTTCTGATACACATGACAGGTGTTGACTTTCCTGGGGGGGTCCTCGGGAGCATCCAGGATCTGCAAGACATAAGGAAATCAAAACAGAGGTGTCACGTGGCTCCGATGCAGAGAAGGGTCAGGGGTCGTGTGGCCTTCCCTTCCTCAGCTTATCCCCAGAGCCATCCATACATAAGAAGACCCATACAGTACCTACCGTGAGCTTGGCACCAGAGGCCTGGAGTTTTGGTCACAAGAGACAGGGAATAGCACTGAATGCCACGCCTGGCTTTAACCAGTTCTGGCCTGCCAGGACCCACATCCCAAACCAACTCCCTGCCACGGCTCCCAGGCAGCCCCAAGACCTAAGCCCTTCCTTAGAGGAAGGGAGGGATTGCAGGGCTTGGCTGCTGGTGCCTAGCTAAGACCCTCTCTTCACTCTAGCCCCACTGTGGCACCCATAGTTCCCTGTGGCCAGAATGTTCTTCTGCCCGCACCCCTGCCTGCACTGCATCAGACTAGGGGTCCCTCCACCTCACCTCACAATACCTGCACTGACTCTATAGGCCTGGGAACTTTGAGGCAATTGTGTTCTTCAGCTAGCATATGTCCTGGGCCTGGCAGGGAGGGCCTGGCATCCATAAGCATCCCATCACTTGCCTTACTCTGAGAAAGAGAGACTGGATAGTTGAGGTTTATGAAGTTCAAACAGGACTTTGGGTCATTACCAAGAAGTAACTTCAGCAGTCATTAAGAGCCAGGAAGGGGGACAAGCCAAGTCTGACAGCAGGAAACCAAGGCCAGGAGTCAGCCCCGGCCAGAACGACTCCTAGGCTCTTCCTTCTCCCTATATACCCAGGGTGTTTTGGCCTTGGGCAGAATTACCTGCTTCTTTCCTGCCCTCTTGAACCCACCATGGTCCAGAAATCTAGGTGTCCATGAACTCTGGTTATAAGAAGACTCGGGATATCACATAATCTTAGAATTATGGCCTTCTCCAGAACTAGTCAAGATAGGATGAGGGACTACTCTTTCATGGACAAGCCAAAAGCAACTGAGGTCTGTCACATCACTGCTTACAGCATTATCTCCAGAGAATTTTTTTTTCCTTCAAACTTGAGACCTTGAGACCAGAGGAACTTGCTGAGGGGCCCTTGGATGTGCTGGACCCTGAGACCCACCAGGGACAGCTTATCTCTCTCCATCTCCAGAAACTGTAGTATCTGCAGGCAAAACTGGGAACTGCTGTTCTTCATCCACACAGGGCTATGAAAGTCCCAGCCAGAGAAGCTAGAGGACAGGAGGGAAGAGCCTGGGGCTCTAAGTCCAAGTTTCTGATCGTATTACTTAAGAAGGGAATGTCCCATGGCCACACTGTTCCTCACCTGACAGCTAGACCTCTCCCATCTCTTCTTTTGGCTGGGGCCAAAACTAAGACTCTTTTCACTTCTGGGCCCACGGTGCACGGATTCCCCAGTTTAATGATCTTGGGACAGCTGCCTGCTGCTCAGAGCTAGCGCAGCCTGGCTAACCTAGCCTTACCGGGGAACATGGAACTGCCTCCCTAGGAAAGAAACTTCAGTGGCAGTGAAACCAGTAAAGCCTACACCTGCTTGGCTCAAAGAGAGGCCCTTCCACAAACAAGATGGCAGGGTGCCTACAGAGCCAGCAGAAGAACTCCCCCCCTTTTTAAATAGCATAATTTCATGTCTCTAAACAAGGTCAGTGTCCAAACTTAGAAATTCCAGGCTTCAGGTGCAGGGACAAGTGACACAGAATGAAAAAATTCAGTCATGGGAAAAAGAAATAAATGTTGACCAGACCTTGGTGGGGGGGAGGGGGGATGTGGGAGGGAGGCTGAGTACCATCTTAAAGGGGCAGTGGCTGAGGCTACACAAGATACCTTGGGCCTACTCTGGACCCATGAAGGCATGTATTTACCACACTGACAGTACAGAGCTCCTACCTACAACACAAAGGTGGTTCTAAGGGGACCTGGTTCCACCCTGAATAACACGGAAAGGCGCCTGGGTGAGCATGGGGGGAAAGTTTTTATGGCTGCTCAAGGGAGAACCCCCGCTGCAGATGGCATTGCCCAATTTTCTCTAACTTCAGACATGCACCCCCAGACTTCCTCTTGTCATTCAATTGCTCCTGTGTCTTTTCACTCACTCTACCTATGGCAGTAACGAACCACAAAGCCATGGACAGGGAGTTGACAAATGCTCCATTACCTGCCAATAAGAACCTCTGAATAAATCACAGACATACACTACTCCCTCTCAGGCTGATGACCCTTCCAAAGCTGTCCCTCTGTCCCTTAATGCTTATGTTCTGTGGTATAGTCACCTGGGTGATAGGGCCACATTGTTTATGGTTCATGGCCCATCAAAGTTAGTGCTGAATCTGTCAGACCAAGCACCAGGCAGAAGGTCCTGGTGGTCTAGCCCAGCCCTACCTCAACCTCATTCCTACCTATGCTCACAACCACAATTAGGTGTACATACAGGATTCAGCAGGGGCCATGACACCTATCTAGGTTAGCAGAACAACTGTCCCTGAGCGAGAGCTTTGGCTCCATCCAAAGGCGAGGGGCTGAACAGAATCTTCCAGGCTGCATGGCCTTCTGGAACCTGTTTACTCTGAGCCACACTTTTGTATATTAAGAGAGGTCATTTAAACCTGCTATCCCCATGGACTTCATAGGCACGTTATAAAGCAACCAGGTGTACTCTTCCCATCCACCCCACCAGCATCTCTCGGTGGAGTTCCCCATCGGCAACCGCCCACTAATGTCCAGTGGATCCTACAGATCAAGCTGCCACTAGACACAAGGCCATCTGCACACCCACCTGGGATGCTTAGGTAAATTTCACAAAAGATGCCAGTGTCTGTGATGGCGACATAACGGTGCTGGCTTCATTTTAGGTATTGTTTTCAGATAAAGGACTCAGAACATCCCAGAACACGGGAATCCTACCCTAAACTGACACCATTGCTCCATTGCTGTGGTCATCAGCTATCTGGACAAAAGGGATACTGTCCTCATATAGAGCCCCTGTGGTGCCCGCAAATTGTCTCTGCTTCTGCTAAGAGCCTTGGTGCATGCTGGTGGATGGTGCTACTTCACGCATGTTTTGGCAATGCCTCTGTTTTGAGGATAAACATGTAGTGGTAATTTAGGCGGAGTCAGTCGATCTCTGGGCAGATGGTTAATTGTATCACTTCAATGTTTTTCCTTCCAGTACAAAGGGAACAGCGTTCATGAGTCAAAAGTCTGAGACCCAGAGGAAAAAAGAAAACAGAGGCTAACAGCCCTCTGTCTGGCCCGGCATACAACCCAGCTCTGTGTGTGCGCATGCATGTGTGCGTGTATCCGTCTGCCCCCATAGTGGTTCCCATGTGTCAGAAGCCTGGTGGGCTGTGCTGGGCATTGCATGAGTCCAGCCATGGAGCTGAAGCATCAGGCCTGGGGAGGTGGGTGGTTGGCTCCTAGTTGCTCACTAGACAACAGACTCCTGCAGCGTTGTGCGTGAGTCCTCCTGGTCTCTAGGGAGACTTCAGAAGCAGGGTCCCAGCTGCTTCAAACCCGGACTCTGGAACCTTCCAGGGACCCACCAATATCAGAGTTAAAGTGAGGCAGACAGAGAAGGTGGGGGCCAAGGTTGATAAGGAATGGGCCCCTGGCTGTACGGCTCTTCCCCACTGGTCAACAATGAGCTCAGGGGCACACTAGTTATATGGCCTGTTATCAAGCGACGGTACACCCGCTTCACTGGACAAAGCCATATTCGATATGTTGATCACAGACCCCAGAAGGTGAATGGCAAACAGAAAGATGGTAGACAAAGTTGCTGCCATGGGACTGTCCTCTCCCGGGAATTCTCAGGCTGGTCTATCAGGAAACAGCGTTCTTGAGCTGTAGTTGCTGTGTGGATCAACTTTAGCAGGTACTGTGCTCATGATATTGGAGAGAGCCCCTGAGAGCGGTCCATACACAGAGGCACAGGGGACCTTCCTTCCAGTGACTTCATTCTTGGGAGTGTTCCCCTAAAACACACTTGAGCCAGGCTGTGAGAGCCATAAGTGGTTATAGCCATTCTATACAAGGAGCTCTCAGTGTAGACACAGTGGTCAGAGGACCATCAGGGATATAAGCTCACAGTGTAGGAGGTGAGCAGAGGCTAGGGGGCTCCTCGGTGGTGACGAGGAGTCCTAATAAAATGAAAAGGGGCTGGGCAGTGGTGGCGCATGCCTTTAATCCCAGCATTTGGGAGGCAGAGGCAGGTAGATTTCTGAGTTCGAGGCCAGCCTGGTCTACAGAGTGAGTTCCAGGACAGCCAGGGCTATACAGAGAAACCCTGTCTCAAAAAAGCAAAAAACAAAAAACAAACAAAAAAAAAAAAAGGAAAAAGATGTGGAGACACAAGGCTTGTCAGGAATTCCACTAACAACGTGGTGTGGTAACACACATCTTTAATCCCAGGACTCCAGGAGCAGAAGCTGGTGGGTCTCTGTGAGTTCAAAACCTACCTGGTCTACACAGCAAGTTCGAGGTTAGCCGAGGCTACACTGTGAGACCCTGTTCGAAACAAACAATAACAATAAATGTCTCACTAAGGAGATTGGTCTTCAACTGAGAATGGATGGGAACCCTCTTTTAGGTGGGAGGGTCAGGCTTTTCGGCTCTGTCCACTAAGGTCCCTGCAGCTGTGAACAGGGTACAGGCTAAGGGGTAGTCTATAGGTGCCTGATCTCATAGCCTCTTTTCCTTGGTCTATATAAAGGAGCTGGGTAGGGTCAGAGTTCTCTGAGGCCACGCAGAGAACAGATGTCTGAGCCTGGCACAGTAAAGCTTGGTACCCTTCATGCTGACTCCTGCCTAGAGCCCCTTGGAGCCCAAGTCTAGGAGAAAATGTAAAGGCTGGGCGTGGGGCCGTGCCCACTGCCTCTCTGCTTTCCCCAGAGCTGGTCTCTAGGGCATATGAGGGGGGTGCAGAAGGACAGGTGGTGGGGGCAGTTAGAGGAGCCAGTCCGCCTGGCGGTAAATCATCAGGCCATGCTTTATAATTATCTGGGTACTTAAGCTCCTCTCTCTTGTCTCTCCCTTCCCTGGGGAAATTTCCTTCATTTCCTACGCTTTCTCAGTCTCCTGGATGTCTAAATCAGCCCAGACCAGGCCCAACACTCGGCTTTACCCAGCTCTCTCTGCCTACAGCTACCAGCTTGTATGTTTGTAGGTTGCACGGTAGCTACCAGAAGTGATCCGTCCTCATCCAAGTTTCCTTCCGGGCCAGGGCAGAAACCTAAAAATGCCACCACACTCAGCCCTGGAGTCACAGAGGCAGAATCTTCATGCACTACTTTCCCTGACAGAGGGATGGGCAATGAGCCTAGGAGACCTAAGGGTAGGAGGCCACCATGGCACTTAATAAGGGAACAAAACAGAGAAAATATGAAGACAGGAGCCTCGGTACCTGGGCAGCAGCAACTAGAATGTGTGGCCTGTTTAGTTCATGAGGGCCCCATGCTGACACCACTTAGAACCTGCCTGATGCTGTGTATCCAGCTCTGGCCCTTCTTCTCATCTAGCTCTCACTCAGAATCTGGGTCACTGTCCCCATTTTGCAGATGCAAACAGTGAGGCACTGAAGGCAATGTGAGTGGTTTCTCATTTGGAGGCTGCTCAAAAGGTAACCCCCAGAGCCAGTCGGTGCCAATGCATACTCTCTAACACAGCTTCCTAATTCCATGAAGGAGGAGGGTGGTGTGCCGCCATGTCAACAGTGTAAAAGGCCAGGCGAAGGCATGTATAGCCCTCAGGTGAACTTTGCAAAGCCACCGTGGGAGTATCCCTTTCCCAGGCCTCCCCTCCTCCCTAGGGATGAACACACTGAGCTTTTTAAAAGCGGGATCTCATTTTAGGCCTATGCTTCTGACCTCGGGAAACCTCTTTAGTCACTGCAGAGCCCTCTGGCAGGACTGAAGCTCCCTATTGCTGCATTCATAGCTAGGTCCCTGAGTGCCAGACAGATGCTAAGGGCCTGGCTGGCTTGTGCATGGCCTCTCCAACCACTGCCTTAGACACATTCCATGACCAAGATTCCTTCAAAACCCCTTCTCTGAAAGCAAACAAAACTGCAGCCTGGGAACCCAGAGGAGCTAAACACTGTGTGACTCCGTTTTTCTTTCTCCTTTCTTCCTTTCTCTCCCTCCTTCCCTATTTAAGTACTACTACAAGGGACATAGGAAACCTGCTAACCCCCTCATGTTGAGAATGGGTAAACCGAGGCCCAGAGACTTGAAAGGGGTCTTCCATAGGTTCTATGACTGGGTGGGATTTCTGGAATCCACGCAGGACTGACTTGGGCACACACCTTCTCTGAGCCACAAAATCTGTGTGGTGGTAGTTTTCAGTGGTACCCAGTCCTGACACCGTAACTGGCCCAAAGCATGCCTAGTGATTGGTAGGGCTCTGAACCCACCTGATACTTCCCTGATGTAAGCTGGCCAGTGTGGGCAGGGCTGGGACCATTGGGCTCCTTGGCACAGACTGAGTGGTGCTCAGCAAATGCAGGAAGAAGTCTCTGGGGAGGCCTTGAAGCTCAGGGGCAGGGCTCCAGAAAAGCAGGCTGCTCTAATGGAAACCAGTGGCTAACTCCCCCCCCCTTTGGTTTCCATGGGGACAGGATAGGAGGTGGAGCTCTGGCGTGGCTGCTGCAGCAGATGTGGCCTGTTCAGGGCTGGTGGGGGGGGGGGGTGGCGCCTGGCAGGGAGCCCTGGGACGTGGCAGGAGTAGGGCTGGGCGCGGGGCCCTGCAGCCATAGCTGTGGTGGTCAGCTTTAGGGAAGAGCCCAGGGCCGTCGGTCCACCACCTCCAGGAAGTCTCTTGGATTCCTCAGGTGCTCCAAACCCACAACCGGAGCCTCCTCAGAAGGGAGTAGGCCCACGGCATCTCAGTGGGAGCCTGGCCCTCCTGAAGATATCTGCATTAGTCATGCCAGCCATGTGGAGGCTCTGTGTGCCTCGGGCCTGCTGGTACTTGTAAAGTGTGTGTGGGGTGTGGGGGGCCGGAGCACCACATGGTCCTCTACTGTACTCTGGACGGTGCTGATGGCTCTCCTCCCACAGGCACACTTGGCCTGGTAAGCTACAGGACCTAAAACCTGTGTGACGGGGGCCTGAAGAATCAAGGGAGCTCCGTACCATTCTGACATGCAAGAGACTCTGGGGGCTTGGGCACACAAGCCCCCAGCGTGGGCCATACCAACTGATGCAGCTGGACGGGACTGTTAGAACTCTCCCTTGCTCTCTACGTTGACACACTTACCATGAAGAACTAGCCTTTTATGAGCCCATCATGACCTAGGACACAGCATCCAGGCTCACAGATCCAAGTAGCTCCCTGCCTCAGGTCCGTGGAGAACGGTGACACCGGACTCCCACCTCATCTCTCGCTGCTACCCTGAGTGTGGTCCACAGCACATCAGACCATATAGGTATAGAAACCCTGAGCCAGGGCAGTATCCTAGGCCGTCAGAAAACTCAGGCCTGTGGAGAGGTGATGGTAGTTCTGTCAGAGAGGTCTCTAGCAACCCCAAACCTCCATGGCCTTGACCCTTCTCACCACAGCAGAACTCCAGGCCAAAGGAAAGATCTTTATTGGTGTTGGGTGTCTGAGGAGAAAACCAGCCAAGGTCAGCCTCCAAGAGGCAAAAAATAAACAGGGGCTGGGAGGAGGTGTCAAACGCCAGATTGTGGCTGTGGGAAAGCTCCCCCAGCCTCTCTGTACCTTAACCTGCTTGTATAGAGAAGTGAGCGTCCAGCGCTCACTAGATAGGAACTTCTCTCTCTCTCTAGAGCAGGAACTTTGCTCTGTTTATTCCACATTCTAGCGTGCTCAGCATGGGCTCCCTCCAGTCAGATGTCAAGACAAATAGAATTGGAGACGCTAAAATGAATGTGGAGGCTGTTTTTAAAAATGCTTGACATGTCCCAGCCTGGGCCTAGCACATAGTAGGTACTCTGCAAAATCAGTTCTCCCTGTCACACAGAATAAGACCTGTTGGTGGCATCTAACCTGTACTGGTACTCTTTGGGAAGAGCCAACTAACAGTCAAGCTCTTGCCTGGGCCAAAGCCTTTCAGCCATGGAGGTCTCCAACTGGGCCTGTTCACCAGGTCTTATCACCTGGACACTGACCACAGTGGCCATTCCTTTTCAAGCCTGACACCTAGATGAGGTCCTAGTCACATGCTTGGCCTTACGAGTGCTCACTTTCGGATGCCTGGCATTGGCCTCTCAGTTAGATGGCCCAGGGGGTCATCTGTTCAAGGGTAACCCTGCCTCAGGAGCACAGCTTTCCCAGCGTGCTAGAGTATGCTGGGTATAGGCCTGAGACCCCCTGCACCCTAGCCCTCGGGTGCCGAGTGTCCCGACGGACCGGTACTGGGCGGCTCAGTCTCCGTTCACAGCAAAGACCCGGGATGATTAGAGCATGTCTCCCTGCCACTGGGACCTCTGACAGCAGCCATGTTAGACTCTGAAAGGGTCTATCAGAAGGTCCCATGTTCTAGCACCTGGCTCATGGAATAGGTGACTAACTGGGACTTTGAAAGCCCAGGCCCAGGTGAGGTTCATCCCATGAGGCCTGGCAAGGCGAGAGCAGGCAGGATCCCAGGATCCCTCCAACCACGCCTGAGCCAAAAGTATAGGCACACACCCACCCCAGGAATCCTGGGCAGGGCTGGGCACCCAGGAAACTGGGCTAGAGGTTCCAGCACATGCTGGTGTGGCCAGGCCACCTCTCGAGCACCCCTGCTCCAAGTTTGCATTCCTTGCCCAAGTTCAGAAGCCTAGAGAGTCCCAGGGTTTGACGATAATGACTCTTTTCCATGGTTGCTACCATTCAGCAACCCCACATCTAGCCGAATGCCCCCATGACATCACAGACACTTAATTTATGTATCTAATGTCCTCCCTTTTAGAGAGGGGAAAATTGAGGATGATGTGAACAAGTACCTCACTTAAAAATTCAGGCTTCCTAGCTGTTCCTACTGTATACAATAAGGTTAAGAAAGCTGACGACTCATGGTTTCCCAGTTTAAAAAAAAAAAACTCACATGAGCTTCCTCCAGGGTCTGAGGCCGATGTTGCATCCCTTTCTTTAAAAAGCTCCAAGTCCTATCAGAAGGTGGGTCATGACGCTTCTGTCCCACCTCATCTGACCCTTCAGTCGTACAGCGCTTCTGACAGGCAAGCCCTGCCCTGGGTCCAGCATGCATGCAACATAGGCACACAGAGACCTGTCCGGAAAGGCCCAGCCCTTTTGGTGGCTCCTTATAAGAAGGCCCCTAGCAGATGACTAGCACTAGAAGCAGGACTTCCGGGCAGCTCCCCGCCCTCAGCCTGCCTTCCCAGATTCCCATTCTGGGCCGCCATTTCCTCTGCTGGGCCCTGAGGCTCACTCTCACTCTTCCAGGTCTGCAAATGGCCGGCGCCTGGAACTGTCCATCCATGTAGGGGGAAGGCAGTCTGAGCCTTGCCTGGGCCTGGTGAGTACCTAAGACAACCTCTGCTCTGGGACTGACTGTATCCCACCCCCATCTGCCTCAGCCTCCTCCAGTCTAGGAAAGGAGGCCCATCTCTGGCCCCCAGGGATTCGGGGGGGGGGGGCTGTCCATTGTAGTCATTGCAAGGGTGTACAAAGGGCTTCACTGTCCACTTGAAGAAGAGGAGGGTTAATGTCTAAAAGACACTGGTAAAAGATGCCCATCTACCGCTGGCACCCGGGCCAAGCGGGAATGCTAGTCAGTGGGAAACTACAGAAACCCACGTATATCTATCTGTATAGGTCACTCACACATGCATTTGTGCATGTACCTCTGCCAAGACTTCCTGGTACATCCATGGTCCACCTGTAGTACACGTATGGAGTGCACACTAGGGAAAACCTTAGCTGGTCTATAGGGACCTGGAGAAAGGCCCAGTGGGGTCTGACTGTTCACCTAGCTTCCTAGCTGCCTAAATCCGGTTCCCCAGCAATCCAGAGGGAAAAGAGAGGGAACCCCCTGCTCTGGGGATGTTCTGGCACTCCAAAGTACAACAAGGAAGCAGTGGATGGTACACTCCACTAACTAAGCTTTCTAGTTTGGGGCTAGGCCTCTGCTTTCTGTTCCCATTCTACATACAAGGAAGCCAAGGCTCAGACAGTGAACAGTCAGAATACAAAGCCGGCCCCGACTTGTCTCACTCCCCCCCCCCCCCCCCCCCCCCCCCCCCCCATTAGCACCGTGCTCTTCCAAAAGTGAAAAGCCCCCGCACGCCTGGCACAAACGATCCTGAAGCCACATAGATACCCTCTCATTTTGCCTCTGTTACAGCGGCCAGCCCAGCCACCCATTCTCCTGTTTCTGAGGCTATGGCTGATAGGACGGATGGACCCACAGGGAAAGTATGAAGAGGTTAGAAACTCAGACTCACCACTCCCAGCCAGTTGTGGCGGATTTCATCAATTATTATTATTATTTTTTTTATCTCCACTGTTCTCTAATATCTCCACCAACAGGTACAAGCCTTCAAATAAACCACAGAAAAGGACTTCTTTTAACAAATGGTTGCGGAGGTGGGGGTGGGGCAGATGCCCCTCCCTGCCTCTCTCCCAGAGCAGGAGCCTCCAATGCTCTCTACAGGCAGGGAACATAGCACCTGACTCCAGAAGTACAGAGGTCAGTGCTGAACACATGGGAAAGGGGGAGAAAGCGCAGCGTAGAGCGGATTACATCATCACATGTACACCATTCCCAAAACAAGCAGTTATCATCGTCTGCAAATTATTGTGGCTGTAAAAGCTCTGGCCTCCAGTGTGTTAATACAGCCCAATAAATTCTGCACTTCCTTAGTTTGTTGATATGTGTATATGTATATACACAAAATACATACGCATGTATATTCTAATTTATACCTACTCTGTGCAATTGGCCCACTATATTTTTTTTCAAGTTTGAACTTAAATGTACTTTTCAATCATTTGAAATATTTATTATTTGATTTTTTCCCCCATGCAGGCAGATCTCAAAATAATTAAGTGTACTTTTCCCAGAAGAATCAGAGGCCCAAACTCCTTCTAGTGAATAAGATATTAATAATTCCATGTCCTGCTGGGCAGTGGTGGTGCACGCCTTAAATCCCAGCACTTGGGAGGCAGAGGCAGGCGGATTTCTGAGTTTGAGGCCAGCCTGGTCTACAGAGTGAGTTCCAGGATAGCCAGGGCTACACAGAGAAACCCTGTCTCGAAAAAATGAAAAAACAAAAAACAAACAAACAAATAATTCCATGTCCTACAAGTTGGAATTTAAGGGTAGTGTTAGGGTGCTCACACAGCAAAACAAGGTTAGAAATTGGTAATTAATTAAAACTCGGAAGGACCTTTGACACGGGGCATCTGGAGTCTTGAAAGATGGAGACCAGGACGGGTGAGATAGCCCTGCAGGTAACAGAGCTTGCCCTGCCAAGCCTGGCAACCTGAAGAATTCACTTCTTGGAAGCCACGTGGTGGAAGGAGAGAATTGACTCCCGCAAGCTGTCCTCTGACCCTCCAGGGTGTGCCATCGTACACAAATGCCTACACACACGGAGGAATGACATACACATGTGTATGCAGAGACTAAAACTTAAAACCAAATTTAACAAAGTGACGGTGCTCGGCCAGCCCTCCCGAAGATCGTGGGGTGAGTTTGCTCCTCGACACAAATGCGTCGTGTTTATTTTGACCCCAGTTCTTTGAAATTGTTGACTCCACAATTAAAATATGCCGTGTGTTCCAACAAGTCCTAGGCAGTGGTAATGACAGACCAGCCCATCTGTGCCTCGAGAATGTATAATTTCTGTCTATAGTGGAATTTATATAGAGGCAATGGTGTGGAAAGTGCCTTGCGTGGTACTTTCTTTTTTTCTATTTTTTTTTTTAATACTGTCAAAAAACATTGGGTGCCATGGAAAGTGTTGAGATTTTGCCCATTTAAAAAAAGAAAACAGTATGACATTTTACATTTGGGGGCAGGGGCGTTCTGATGCTAATGGAACTCAAAAACTTAAGGTAGCAAGTGGACATGTACAACTTTCTCAGACTAAGAAGGCCGGTATGAGAGACATATCCTAAAAGCAGTGGGTAAATTTACGCCAAGTAGAAGTCCTAATTCCACCATGAAGATATTGGCATGGATCCTTTTTCTGCTGCTTCTCCCTATCTTGTCCGAAAAGAAGGTTTTAATACTCAGGGAATTCTACCACATGTCCACCCGGAACTTAGAATTGGAGATTTATTCACCTACATTAATTATTAAAAACAACAACAACAACAACAGGTGAGGACTGGACAGCAATTAAAATGCAAATTCTCCCGAGCAGCTAACCTCTCTTCTCTTTCTTGCCTAGTTTTCTCTTTGCCAAGCTTTTGCCTTTGAAATACATTGCGCTGTTGTTTTTGTCCCCTATTACTTTTATTTTGCCACTAGTGTTTTATCCGATGCTTGCTAAATATTTGGGTGGAATGAATCCCCCAGCTTGCAGCAGCAGAATGTGGCTGTCATAATCGTGAAAATGTTTTAATTATCTCAGCTATATATGCCTGTCTCCGCAGCCCCAAACCCTTCGGTATCTACTGCTGCCTAGCGTAAGAACAAAAGCAGCTGGGCTGGGCCCCGTTTTCATATTTGCTGGAGTCTGCTCTGGGCGGGCGGCTGCTGCAGCCAACAGCACCCCCCCCTCCCGACACATAGAGCCCATGTGCCTCTGGACTCAGGAAACAAAGATGGCTGTACTTGGGAATTTTCCTCTTCCCGCACAGTGGAACTTTCTGTGTTGGATTTCCCAGTTCCCATAAATCAAGACCCCAGCTACCCTCAAACATAGGGAACCGGGCTGTGGTTGAGGGCCCTTTTGTCAGACTGCCAGAGGGGTGGAGGTGAGCGGGCAGCTGGGCCCTGCAAATGTCACCTTTTTATAAAGGATGGGGCTTGGGACTAAACTCAGACAGCCACTAACTCAGCTCGTGGGCAGCACAGGCAGGCAGGTTACACAAAGATCTTCAGGGGTTCCTGCTTCCATTAGCCACAGTTTGGGCTCTGTGTGCCCGGGCACAACTCTGCAGGTGAGGAGCCACTGTGAAACAGGGGCTAGACAGGCCTGGAGACCACTCGGTGCTCTCCAAAGGTCTGCCTGGGCAGCTGGTGGCCACGGGCACCTCTTGCCCATCCTGGCCAGGTGGTTACCGGCTGGGCACATTACTGTGAAGTAGATCCTCTCCTCAAAATAATAAATGAATAAATAAATAAATAAATAAATAAGAAAGAAAGAAGAAAAACCTTAAAAACAAGTGCTTTAAAAGCAGAGTGTAAAATAACTCCAGATATTACCCACACTGCACTGTTAAGCCAAGAAAAGCTTTCTTCTTTTTAAAATAAAAAAATAAAAGAAAATTAAAAATAAAATTAAAACAAAATGAAATGAAAGGCAGAAAGAACTAAATCCTGAAACTGTGGGAACGGTGGCATTAGGGATTCGGGACAGAATAAAAGAGCCCCTGTTTCTGAACTCGAAGGTCCTCCCTCCTGTGTGTGGCTGGCCCTGCCTGCGCCCTTTGCTGGAGGACCCTATGATGGGTCTGGGTTTTCCCTCCTTGCTATTCCCAGTACT
>NW_022196893.1:16524168-16539575 GCF_008632895.1 Mastomys coucha | reverse complement strand
AAAAAAAAGAATAAGAAGAAGAAGCGGTAGTGAAATAACAACAAAAAAATGACACAGGCACGGAAGGGTGATTTGCCTGCTGATGCCTGCTCCAGCCCTCATTCAGCTCCTCACAGAACACGCAGCCACTGTGAAATACCGAACCCTGTGTTTTCATTATCATTTCGAAAGCCCTAGCTTTGGATCTTAAAAATAAATGGCTTGGCTTTTGCTTCCTTCCTGCAGTTTTTTGGCAGTGCCTGCTTCACTCAGGATTGGGGGTGGGGGGGTGTCTCTGAAATAGAATTTGGGGTTTGGGTTAAGCCAATTAGAGGGAAGGAGACATAGCAGGCACAGAGCACAAGATGGCAGGGCCCTCGGCTCATCCCCAAGCAGGAGAAGGGGAGAAGGTCACTTACCAGGAACCGGAGGGCAGGGTCACTTTCTCAAAAGCCAGCAAGTGAAAATGATGTCCCCTGCCCTGGCTGAGTAAGAGTGCTCCTGCCAGCCAGCAGGCTGTACCCAGGTGCCAGTCTCTGTCGGACAGGCCCGTGGGCCTCCCGGGTTCTGGCGTCCATCAGTCCGTAGGTCCTGGCCTGGGCCTTGGCCGCTCTGGCACCCGGGGTTAGGGCTGCCAGGAGCAAGTGGCGCTGGGGGAAAACCCTGCTGCCAGCCTAGGAGGACGAAGAAAATGCTACTTTTGTCTCCTGCTCTCTCTCATCTGGCACTGGCTCCCAGGGAGGGGGGGGGCAGGGGCGGCCGCTACAGCTCTGCCCCGCCCACCGGGAATTTTCGAAAGATGCTCATGGGTGCCTGGAGGATGGCAGACGTGGCAGAGGCGGGTGGGCCGGGCCCCCAAACCCACCACCAAAAAAAAAAAAGGCGGGGGCTGGACAACAGGGAAGGAGGAAGGCTGCCACGGTGCCTGACCACTCAGCAGCTAGCCTGAGGATGCCTGGAGCACCAGCCCAGCCTCAGCCCGGGCAACAGCCAGCCCCGTGGATGGGCAGGGTGGCCCTGGCGCCATGTTGCGACTGCCTAGCTAGCCAAGCCGTTCTGACGGGCCTGGAGTCCAGGCAGCCTGAACTGCTCCAGATAGAGGCCGCATTGTTCCTAAGCTGGGCTCTACAGAGTAGCAGGAGGTGGCCAGCCCTCAGCCGTTCTCCTTCGGGAGAACCAGAGCTCCCATTCCAGTTCAGGACTCTCAGGGTGACCCATCCCAATCACGGAGGCTACCACTGTCTCAGCCAGGGGCCTGGGCTAATGGGCTTGAATTTAGCTAGTGTCCACAAGACTGCTTGCTCTCAGCCTCCGTTTTCTCATCTATGTAATGAAAAGCGATATGTCTCCTACTTGTCGTGGCTGACGGGATGCAGAAAGCAATCTGCCTGGTGCTGAACACTGTACTCAATATCAATGCCTGGGAGAGCCAAGAGCATCCCAGGGTGAGCGAGCAGCCAAGAACACAGAGAATGGGTGCCAGGGTAGAACTGAGCTACATCACCTCTGTCCTCTCCGATCCTTCCGTGTTACCAAAGCCACCCCTTGTCACTGCCTTGGGGACACATTCCTATGCTCCAGCCCTCTGAAACAGCCAGAGGGGCGGAGGGGCCGATTGGTTGGGGCGATTTTGCTGAAATTTATCTCCTACGGGTCGCCTGCTTGTGCCGAATCAGCTTGGCCATCCCCTCAGCATCGCGTCACTCTGGGCCCTTTATATGACACCAGAGTCACTCCGTGAGTCTGGAGTATAGGAAACTGCCCATGAGTGGGACGTGCCATCTCTTCTCAGACACCTAGGCACCACCGGGCCAGTTCTGCCACAGAGGATGGTGTGGAGGAACCACTATGCAAGAGTCTAACTTCTTCTCATCGTGTGGGACACACTAAGGGCCTCTCTGTATGTAACAATTCAGGTAAAGGGAGGGTGGGCAGGCAAACCATGATCTGCCCTGGGTAGCCTGCTTGTTTCATACTGCTTTCTGCCTGCTCAGACAGTCATGCTGAAGGCCGAGAAGAGGGTGGGCAGAGTGAGCAAGGAGGAGACAGCCGGGAGGAGTCTCTGGTCTCTAGCTGTGGCCTCACGCATACGGCCACGTGACTGCTTGCCAGCTGACGCCAGAGACAAAGCAGGTAGCATTCCGATGCCATGCGCTCGACCAAGAACGCTGGGAATCTATGCCAGCAATGGCTTGGCATGGCTGCCAAGAGCCTGGCCCTGGGAGGAGAAGGGTCCCTATGCTTTGTGAAATGGGACCTGTTATGCCAGTCTACAATACAGAGAAGCCACTGCAAACCTCAGTGGCTCTTTGGGGGTCCTGCTGAGACAAGGGAGAAGAGGCAGAACCTGGATCGCAGGGCCATAAGAGAAGGTGTCCCACACACACATCCATACGCAGTGTTACCACAGTCAGAAGTGACTACTGCTCCGCTCCGCTTGCCCTCCAGGAGCCTCGCTACAGCTACGGCAGGCCACCAAAGCCCTGGGACACTTGCAGTCCCATGGAGGGTAGTGGGTCCTTATTGGATGCAGCGGCACACCACGGGCCTGGCTAGAATCCCCACCAACAGGCTTTCCTCTAAGTGGGAAGGCCTAGCAGTTGACACAAGTGGACTATGATATGCTCTTGAGTCTGGCCAGCTCAGAACCAGCCTTGTCAGGTCCAGGTGTTGTACAACCTAGGGACAGATTGGCCACCGATTTTCTCACTGCCCAAGGGGATGGGGGAGGAAGCTGCGGCGCTGCTATGGTTTGCAGTCACTTAAGATGCAATTACAAAAGGCTGACTCAGATGTAAATATATATATTTTTTAAATACACAGAAGGAGATTCTAAATTGAAGATATTTCTACTGAATGCCCCTGAGGCCAGAGATCCCAATAGGAAGAGCAGTTCACAGAAAAACCCGGCTCAGTATCAGAAAGCGAGAGCGTCTGGGGTAGTGTTTCTCTGTAATCTAAAGGGAAAACATATGCAGCCTCAAAAAATGTATCACTGGCCTTTTTATTCTGCCCACCTCACATGACAAGTCCTAACCGTTAACCTTATCGAAGCCTCGTGGCCACGCTGCTCGCAACTCCTCTCTACCATTGTCTGAACCCTGAATTCCAGACGCCTGTGCACACATCTATATCTCAAGAAAAAAAAGAGACTTCAGATTCTAGACTCCAACTAGGAAATGACAAAATCTGATGGCAAGACTGTGCTGTACTTTACTCCTGCTTCCTCCAGCAAGTGACTATAGTCCATGATTGGGGGTTTGGTTGTTTGGTTGTTGTTGCTGTTTTGTTTTCCTGCCCAGAGCACAGATTTCATTCTTTCCCATTATGTCAGCCTTTTCATAGCTACACTCAGCCTGAGAGGATGTCTGGACACCCCCGAGTCTCTCTGCTTGACATTTTGGAGGTGCGGGTTAATATAGAAAGTGAGGTGCTAAGAACTTCCAGCATTCAAAATGACAAAAGATACAAAATCGATTTTTTTTAAAAAAAAGCTTACTCAGAAGACAAATATTATTATTGACCAAAAATTACTTCGAGTGATGAGTAGCGGCTGTTCCCTCCTCAGGACGTGTCTCTTGTCTGTCTTCCTCCACTGGCCCGACAGGAGTGCTCTGACTAAGAGTCACCTGAAGTAGCAGGTGTCCACTGACTAAGGATCCCCCTTGGAAATTCCCAGAACTGCACGATGTTGGCCTCTCTAGCAATCCCTATAGAAACCCTAGCCGTAGCAAAGCCACTCTGAACCTCAGCTTCTGCCCTGGCTTTTAAGGTCGCCCGCCACCAGGCACAGCTGGGGCCGGATCAGTCTTTGGAGGGCAGCCTGGGCAGACTCTCTTTACTATAGAGGCCTCAGGGCTAAGTCCAGTGCATTCAATTAATTCAGAAGACAGCCTTCATGGTTCCACATACTGGGTTAGTTTATCACGAGTTCCAAAATAATTTTGATAGTTGGGAGTATAAGGGAGGGCCAGTATGGGCTCCTCCACTCCAGTCAGACTCCCACAACCTACAGGCCACTCCCAAGTTCATCTGAGAACAGGATGTGAGGAGGAGGAGGAAGAGGAAGGAGAGGAGGAGGAGGAGGAGGAGACATTGGAAAACCACAAATATGGGCCCCCATGATCTGATGAACCCCCTGGAAAATGATTGTCTCGTCCAGTCCATTCTGTTCACTTACATCCTGAAACCCAGCTAGGTTGTGCTGGCCATGCTTGGCCTAAGGGAAACCTCATGTGGCTCACAGTCCACAACCTGGCCACCTTTCCAAGGACTGCAGACACACCCCAGTGGCCTTTGAAAAGAAATCACAGAAGGAGAAAATCAATCAGTGAAAGTTTAACTGCACTCCACAACGAAAGTCGGCTTGCCCGTTGAAATTTTCCCAAGAACCGTGGCTCAGGGGACTTTCGCTTTTCCCCCTGTAAACTTCTGCCCTTACTGTGAGGCCAGGGCCCACAACACTCAAACAACTGTCCCAGCCAAAGGAACACTAGTCAGTCCTCAAAATAAATACCCCATATAAAAGATTCTTTGTCTTTATTTGAAGACAATTGCTTTTTCTTGCTCATCGGCTCCATAACATCAGAAAGTATGGCTAATTTCCTTCAGGTTTTGTGTGTTCTGACAATGTGCCTTGAGAAACTACGTCTTTCTGCAAACATAGGCTGGGAGAAAATGTCTCCAAAGCAAGCTATTTGGTAAAAGTGACAGGCCAAGGAGCACTTCACTCATCAGGGTGGTAAAACTCTCTCATCAGATTCCTCCCTGCATCTACGACAAGAATGAGTGGAAGTTCCCATAGCCATTCTGGACCACCATCAGGGTCCGAAGTTCAGATCTAGACCAACCCCCGTGTCATTTTCCAGGAAGGTCTCATCATAGCATATTCCTAGTCCCCAAAGGAACCTCTGTCTCATCTCCTGTACTTAATGCATACGATAGTCACATTCACACCAAACCTCTGGGATGTGGGAGTTCTGGCTTTGTGAATTCCCGCCAGCCAACTCTAAGGGGTTAGGGAGTCAACGTCTATGGTTTACTTTCTGGATAAACCAGAAGTAGGATCTGTTACCTGGAATATAACATAATAATATATAACATGTAATACGATGCACGAGGTATTAAATGATAAATATATAAATAGTTATAGTGATCTGATCTACAATGATGGCCGTAGCACAGTCATTGGATGTTCCCAGGCAATGTGACTGAAACTGTGCCTTAATGAAAATAATGTTGTCTGCGTCCTCTGAGACTGGCACCTTTATTCCTCTTTGGA
This sequence comes from Mastomys coucha, assembly GCF_008632895.1. Lineage (NCBI taxonomy): Eukaryota > Metazoa > Chordata > Mammalia > Rodentia > Muridae > Mastomys > Mastomys coucha. The sequence continues at coordinate 16,534,315 of NW_022196893.1, read as the reverse complement.
ATGTTCGGGGTACAGGTTTAGGGGAGGCAACAGAACTTGCCAGGGTCACATGGTGAACCGGAGACAGGGACAAATTAGAACCTGGAATGCTCCAACTTTACTCCCTAGTGTGAGCTTGGGCACTCCAGCCTCCTGAGTACTGCATCAGTGTTATTCCTTCACTCATGCAAATGTACCCCGAAAATCCAACCGCAGCAGTACAAATGAGGCATGGCCGTTTTAAGATGTTTCTTCCCTGGCCCGGAAGGCCTGTCCCTTCCCTACGCAATATTCCTCTTTCAAGGCCCCTAAGAAGTTCTCCTGGACAGATGGGGGAGCACTCACCCAGCAGGGTGCCCATCTGGGTGGGCAAAGTCCTCCACACCCCTCTCCCCCTATCTTCCTGCAGGACCTTGTCTGTGCTGAGGAAAGCTATGTGCCCTGCTGGAGACTCGACAGAAACAGACAGGTTTATACGGGGTCACCAGCCAGAGGGGCAGGCCACACTGCTACAGAGCCTGAAGCACACTGCCATGGAAGAAGATACTGGTGGGCCTCACTGACACTCATGCCTGGTGCTTAGTCCAGCCAACCTCTGCCAGTACCCTAGAAACCACTTGCCCAGGGCAGTGTGAGGCATGATGAGGCTCTGGAGCGGCCACCCTGGGCTTGGCCCTAATTTAACAGCAGAAAAACAGAGGTCCATGCCCTCAGGCAGCCCAGTACAGCAGTCCGTTTCACCAGGGCCAGCTTGCCTGTCCCTTATACTAAATCTAACAGGGAGGAAAGTAGACAAATATTTGTTTTCCTCTTCAGAGCCTCCTCTTTTGTTTATGTGTATACAAAAAAAAAATGTTGCCAAAATAAGCTATTTGAGCATGGGAAGATGTCCTGAATAGCCTCCTTGGAAACAAACTAATCCTGTTATTTCCCGGGTCCTACCTAGGGTCTGCTCTGGTAGTATATAGGTCTCTGGTGTTAAGCAAAATAGTGGCCTTGGTTCAAGGCCCTGGAGCAACCTCCTCTGGCACTCTGGCCTTTCCTGCTTGTTTTGGGTTCCACACAATGGCCTGGGGAGAGGTAGAGATGTCCACTTGTTTGGAGGTGTCTGCTTCAGACCTAAACATGACGAAGAACTTCAACTAGCCACGGCACAATCTCCACCCTCCCAACCCTGTGCCGTGGCTCCTCTGTGGACAAGGGGAAACACTGGCAGCGTTTTCCCAGCAAGGCTACAATGGGGTATGAGCTTCTGTTAAAGATCCCATCGTGGCCAATGCTAAGTCAACCAGCTCTGGGTGGGCACGTGCCTTCCATGGATGCTTTTCTACATCTGAGATCGCTCCCAATGTCTCACCTGGGGCTCTGCATTTGCTAAATGCCTCTGGTTAAGTAATAAATAATATCTCCAAGCAGGGGCCATGAACAGTGCAAAGCAAAGCAGATTCTCTCTCTCTCTCTCTCTCTCTCTCTATATATATATATATAATATATATATTATATATGGCTTTTTATATGGTTATATATATATACATATATACATATGTGTATATATATATATGTATATATATATATATATATACATATATATATATATATATATATATAAAACCAAAACCAAGCAAGCACATGAAAAAGACCGTCAAAGTTAGTCTTTGGTTGCTGTTCCAACTCTATCAAAAGAAAGCCGCCTTGCTCTGGAGTTCTTATCCTGGATCACCTAGAGCAGGCAGCCCAGGATGGTAAGCAGAAAGCAGAGCAGGCCTTCTCCGGCCTCATCCATATTTCCAGAAACAGGGCCTCAAATGCCAGCTCGTGGCTCTTGGGTGTTATGGAAATAGGTGCCCCCCCCACTATGTGTGTGTGATTTGAGGTGAAGGCCCCCAACAAGGCTATCCAAACCACATCCAAAAAGTGGGGAGAAGAGCAGTGTACTCACACACATCCGAAAGCAGGCTTAATCCCCACGGCTGGAGTGTCGTCCCAGCCAGGCTACATGTAGAGACATGGTTTTATTCCCAGATAGCCAGGCCCTATGTGCTCAAATAAAATGAAGCTAGTGCTGGCCTGGAGAGATCACTTAGGCTTTTGAAATCCAACTTTGAAGAAATGAATTTCAGTGTTACCTAAAAGCCCTATAATTATGTCAAAGACAAATTAATTCACCCCTTTTTTTGATCCCCACAAACTTCCTCAAGCCTGCTAGCTGGCCTGTGCGAGCCACCTATAAGAAGGTGCATTTGTTAAAGAGGTTACGAACTGTGTTTTGTTGTGAACCACCTATAAGAAGGTGCATTTGTTAAAGAGGTTACGACCTGTGTTTTGTTGCTGTTATTTGGTTTTGCTTTGCTTTATTTAACTGCCCCGTAAACAAGAACTTCCCACTCGAGGATCTCCCACTGCACTCTGGATTTCGGCTACTATGCTGAAGGTTCACCCTAAACCAGCTCTCTGAAAACGTCCATCTAGCATTAAATAATATATTTTTAAAGTAAAAAGGGTTTAGTAAAACAGTTCGAATTTTTGAGAAAGGACTTAGGCTTCCGAATAACATTTCCAACCCCCCCCCCCAACAGATGTTTTCTCTTTTCTATTGTTTAAAATGCCTGCTATAATATTTTATATGCTCGATAAAATTTCGACGTGGCTAGCAGCCCCCACACCTGAGATCGGAAGCTGTGTTTCACAGATCCCAAGTTCTGGATTGAGGACAGTGTAGCATTCTTCGCAAGCTGGATGGCTTCGGGTTCGAGAGCAACCTACCTCGAATGTGTCCCCGACTCTGAAAAAGCAGTCCCTGCAGAAGGACCCCTTTTAGAAATCTGCCCATTAAAAATTTAAATGCTAAGTAGCTAAAGTGAAAAAGCTCTTACCTCTCCAACCTTGACCATGCCCGCGGCGCACACGTCCACCGCCCTGCCAGACCATGTCTTGGCCGCCGCTAGCGCTGCGCTGGCATGCCCGCGGCCGCTGGCTGGAGTCCGGGGTGACTTGCGTTGGGCTCCTGGGCGCGCGTGAACAGCCGAGGGCAGTGCGGAGCCGCTCCCCCGCAACTCTTCGCAGGGTGGAACGGCCTCTGGCCAGCGCACGGCGAGGCCCCAAACCCCGGACCCGCCGTTCTCCGGGCTTCTGCAGTCTTACATCCAAGGACCCACCACGCAAGAGTGGCCCGAAGGCTCGAGTCACGCGTCCACGGCTGGCGCCACTGGAGACCTTTGTCCCGGACGCAAATGAGAGCGTGCGGGCCCGCGTGCGCCCACGCCCTGCCGCGGAGGACCGGGCCGGCGTGCTCCGTGACTTTCTCCAAGTTCACGTGCATCCCGGAGCGGCCAGGCGGGCGCAGCGGGCCCGGACGCTCAGAGCCTGGCCGTCGGGCGGGCTCGGGACCGAGCGGCCCAGGACGCGAGCGGGGCCACGGTGAGAGCCACCGGGGGCGGCCGGAGGGCACCGGGACGGAGCGGGCCACTGATCTGGCGCTGCCCGGGCTCCGAATGCAGCGGCGGCTTGGCACAGACGCGCCGCGCGCCCGGTGCATGCTAATGGCCGGCGGGCGCGCCATGAATTATTCAGCAGCGGCGCGGAGAGGACGAGCGCGGCTCGGAGGGCGGCCTGGGCCGCGCGTCCCCCGCCGCTGCAGAGCGGCCGCACCGACTTCCCAAACTTTCCCCGGCCGGCACCGAGGATGCGGCCCCCGCGGCGCCGCGGTCCCCGCCCGAGCGCGCTGGCCGCGCTTCCCTCGTTGCCGCCTATTTTATGTCTTTTGTCTCGGAGTTGGCACCTGTCCCAGAGAGCGCGTTTCCCTGCCCACCCCTTCGCCGCCGGATCGGGGCGGGGGAGGGGGCACGGGGGACCGAGGAGGAGGGGACGAGGGAAGCGAGGAGCCCGCGCGCCCTGCGTCCTGGGGAGACCGCCCGGGGGCGGCGGCGGCAGCCGTGCCCGAGCACCCGGGCACCCCTGCTCCGCGGGGAGGTCAGGGCTGCGAACGCGCCTGGAATACCAACGAGGCCTCCGTGCCCGCTGCGGGCCGGTGCGTCCGGGCGCCGCCCCTCCCGGGCGGCCCCCACCCAGACGGGCGCGCACGGGCTGGGCGGGCGGCAGGAGCTGCGGATTCGCCGCCCGGGCCCCGCGCCTGGCCCCGCAGCTCCGCGTGCGCGCCCCCGCGGGCACGCCGCCCCGGGCGCTCCCCGCTTGCGCGCGCCCGCCCCGCGGCCCCGCCCGTCGCCTTCGCGCGCCCACCCCACTGGGCACCGCACCGCGGAGACCCACCGGTAGAGCCCCAGAGCCAGCGCAGCGGGGAGGGCTGAGCAGGAGCGCGTCCCCTGACCGCGCCGCCCGCGCCGCCTTGGCACGGAGGCGGCTGCTGGGGCGCGCTCCGCGGCTGCGCTCCAAGGCTCTGGCTGCCATGATTGCGGGCAGTACCGGGACGCGCGTGCACGCACAGGGCCGATTGGGACCCTCGGTCGACAGCGATCCCTTCTGCCCTCCCGCAGCCCAGTGCGCGCTGAGGACAGCCGCCGGGGTCACCGAGCTCTAGATAGGGTACTGAGACAGCTTTGTGGGCCCGATAGTGGCAGTGGCTTCCCGCAGGAAGGGGCGCGCGCATGGGCGACCCGGCCAGTACAGGGAGCAAGGGGCGCGGTGCCCAGCGGGTTACGGCAGGGAGGGCACACGACCTCGTGAATGGGTATTGGGAAGTAATGCACAGAACTGAGCATGCAAAGAGGCCGTACAAGGTGCCCGGGAAGACACGGGATTCGCGGAGGCATGTTGCCCAGAGCTGGTGCCCACCTCTAGGCTTGCTCCTTTCCCGCTGGAAACAACTTCCTGCTATTAGGACTAGGGCACAGGAGCCGCGGGGGTAGTTCAAGGCCATGGCTTTGCTCTCAGCCCTGCAGCGACACTGCTGGCTCCAGGCCACCTCGGGCCCCTAAAAGGGGGAATGGGACGGCTGGGCTCCAGGACCTGGTTACTGGTTAGAATGCCAAGGAGGCCGCTGCGTCTTCCAGATCGCTTCACTGGCGCGCACAAGCGTTTTTCCAAACAGAGGCCAGCCTGGGCCTCAGGCTCTCAGAGACACATGTGAACACAGGGTCCCTAGACTTGGATTCCCTCCTCCTGTCCAGACATGCTCTGGATCACAGCCACTTGGACCTGGCTGGTTCTGGAGGTGTATGATAGCCCGTTGACGACCAGGACCAGGAAGAACAAGGCCTCCAGGGCCCATCCCACAATCTCTGTGCCTGTCTCCCCCCTCCTCCTCCCCACTGGCCTTGGCATTCTAACCAGTGTCCTTTGACGTCATATCTCGCCATTTCTGTCAACCAATTGAAACTTGCCCGTTGTAATAAAAAATATAATTTTTTTATGCCATTGGTAAATTCAAAAGTTCCTCGGGTGTCCCGCTTCCCAGGAAAGTTCATTCCACGTTGTACCGGACTGCCACGATGGAGAACATGAACACACTGAGTAAAGGTATCCTGGGCCGGCTGGCTCTGCCAGGGCCTTTAACTACTACTGACCTGTTTTATAAGTTCTGTAGACCACCATGACCCTGGCCTGCACGACAGCACCTTAGTGCAGGCCAGCCCAGAACATACAGTTTAGGGGAAGGGGAAAAACAAAATCCAGGACACATCCTGTCCGGATCAACTTTCATTTTCTACAACTGCCAGTAACTGAAGACAGTCACATCTAGTGAGCTTTCTTCTTTCTGGGGAAGAGTGTATGGTGACCCCAGCTCTCAGGGTTTGAGTCCCAGGGCCAGAAGGGCCCTACAGTGTTACACCGGAGTGGCTGTACAGAGTCACCGCCACAGGGCTGGTGAAACCTATCTTTTCTGGCACCGTATGGTCCTTTACAATTCTCCTTACTGTCTGAGTTCTCAGCCTCAATCAGGAAGTGTGGCAAAGGGTGACCCTGTGCTAGGCAGTCTCCTAATGCCACACAGATCCCTAGGAAGCCTCTCCTGCTGCAGCCACCGTAGGGGCTGGGGGAGGGGGCGGGGGTAACCTCAACCATGAGTGAGGTCAGAAAACACTGAAGATGTCTTGTGGTCTAGTGTGAGTTTTGAGGCCCAAGAACAGAAGCTCTAAGGCTGAGCTTAACTGCTGAGATCCTGGTATTCCAAGCGCCAGGCCCTTCTAAATGCCCAATCTGTTTTTTTCCAAAATAATGAGGAAGCTCAGGAACGACCAAACGGGGATTCTGAACACAAATATATGGTGCTTATTCTCACCCAAAACTGCTCTCAAGTGCAAATTCTAAAACAGTTGCATACCTTTGAGATATGCTCGGGAGGGAAAAAATAAAAGTTGCATGCAGACTCTGCCCTATAATAATCTATTTCTAATCACCCTTCCTAAACACTATAAATATTATAAGTAATGTGATATATGTTCTGTGATTAAATGACAGATTAAAGCATTGAATTTTTTAAAAGCCACAAAGAAAAAGGAGATTACCTTCCATTATGCCACTTACAAGTTTTGTCCCCACTGGTGCAAATACAGATTTGACAAGTGTATCATTACTGAGCTCGGAGGACTAAATGCCAGGATATTAGCTTTGTAATTTTCACCTGAAGTCATTGTGCAATCACTTGGGGTTGCTAACCTTCTTTTTATTAGCTGACTTCCCCCTTACTTTCACATGGTAATAAATTAATTTAATGTCTTCTCCCCCCCTTCCCAATTTTTATTTGGTAACACAAGAAATTGGGTGAGTCAGAGCAATATTCAGGAACACATACTTTTTTAAATTCTCCCAGTACTTGGCAAGGATTTGTATGTAATTTGGTTGCAAATTCAGAAATCAAATTCTGCCTAATTTAGGGGAAAATAACGGCCTTCAGGTAATTCAATTGGGCATTATGCAGTTTGGTTGGCTAGCTTTTTTTTTTTTTTAATCTACTTGCTATCAAAGAAAAAAATCAAACTATACTCAATTGATCTAAAGGGATCAATTCTCCTTACTTTTGACCTGACACCTGGAAATTTTAAGCTGTTGACAAGCATTTTGCCAGACAAGTTTGTGGTAAGAATCTGTTGGCTGTCCCTCTGGGCTACAGCCATGCTTGGGGTAAGATGTTTGAAAATGAGTCCCAAGAAGCCTGTCCCTGCTGGACCAGGATGTTTATAATATTGGCCTTATATAGTTATTTTTTTCCCTGATTTCTCCCAAGATCTGCTTGATGGGAATTTAGCCAGCAACTTCCTCCTGTGCCCTTTCTTGAGCCCTGGCTTCCTCTGCTCGGCCCCTGGCCCACAGTCCAGCCTCAGAAAGCTGTGGGGATCCACTTTCGATTTGCCTCTCTCCACAAAGATACGTTTAATGGTGTTAAATCTTCAGCATCCAGGGCATTATGAGGACTTAGTAAACAGATGCACTTAATCTAGTTAAAACAAGCAGGATGATGGGGGGGGGGGGCAATTCAGGTTTTCACTCGTCCGACTTGCATGTCCAAGAATAATGGTGTTTAGAAAGCTGGCCCGGAACCCTGGCAGCGCGAGCCTGCAGCCGCTCCTGGGTAAGATGCCACTTCAATCATTGCTGACAATGTGCCCTTCAGAGAAGCTGCGGGCCAGCTTTGAGTGTTCTGTGAAAAGGCAAACCAGGCTTAGGATTTCTTTCTCTTTCTCTTCTCTCTCTCTCTCTCTCTGTCTCTCTCTCTCTGTCTTTTTTTTTTTTTAATTCGTCTTTGTCTGGAAGTGGAGTGCAGGTTTGGGAGCCCATTTTACTACGCCTGTATCATACGAACTTGTGCTTCTATCTTGGGAAGGCAACCTTCTTACTCGATTATTTATACACAAAACCTATCAGAACCTGTGTCCCTTGACTATGTATATATACATATGTGTGTGTGTGTGTATATGTGTGTGTGTATTGACATGTATTGGTCATGAAGGAAATTGAGAAAGGAAAGAAGCTCACTGACTCGAATAGGGAGAAAGCAATGGAAGAAAATCCTGAGCTGTTAGACCAACTGCAAGCAAGCAAGCAGCCATGGAAAGTATTCTTTCCTCCCGGACATAATGAAGCCATTTTCTGAATCCCTTGCTTTGGTTCCCTCTTTTTGTGTCAAACTTGGCTTTCGTTTGTTACCAACAGTAATGAAACGCTGGCTGTAGCATAAGGCTGTCTGAGGGCAGAAGCAGACACAGGATGGTGGGAGACAGCCACCAGCGTCTCCACCAAGGCAGCTGATCTCCTCACTATACCCTCTTTCCAATCTTCTTTCTTTTTGATATAAAGGCCACACTTAAGTGTGCCTGCAGCTGACTGAGGCCAGGCTCTCTGCTCCCATTGCTGGTGGGTGCTTAACTCTACATCGGTGCACTCATTTGTGCTTGGAGAGCCTCTCAGAGCTACTAGGTCGCATCTTTAATGCACTTCAGAAGCTTGCCTAGTCTCTTTTTCAGTTACCCTGTACTGACATCAAAGAGTCTAACCACCCCGAAAACATCCTGAAGGGGTTATTATTATCTCTCAAATAGAAGGAGAGCTTAGCAACTGGGAATCTGTGATAAATGTCTTTGGTCATAAATGTATGTATTTTTTACATGTAACATGCATAGGAGAATGAAGATTTCACCTTGATTCAGATGATGAATTATAATTAATATTTTTTCAATTCCAAGTAATAACAACAAAATTTTAATAGTATGAACTGGAGATAAAGAAAACATTATTCCTGAGAAAAAGTGCCATGGCTCGATTCTTGGCTTTATATGTGGAATAAGAAAAGGCATGGCATAGGTTAAAAAAAATTTTTTTTTAATAAAAATTGCCTTTCAAAGGGAAGAGGGTGCTGAGTTAATTTTAGTTGCTCAATTCTACAATTTCTAAAATGGTACCATCACAAACTGGGAAGTTAAACCTTCTAAAGAGCGTATTGTGTTCCTCATAGCATTTTATCAGCAATTTAGGGTGTATTAGAATTGGTAATTTTACAGATTCTGGTAGGAGGTGCAAATTTCCAAGAAAATGAAAATACATTCAAAAGTTCGAAAAGCATATTCGTCCCCTAGAAGGCCCAAAGAGCTGCCTTCCTTTTACACCAAGCCACCTCCATCTCCCAGGAGCACCTCTGCAGCTTATTTGTCCTTTACTGGGGTCTTTAAAGGCTGCTATCCTAAGGTTCCCAGCCTCCCTTTCCAGAACATGGAAGCAACCAGAAACCGTGGAGCATACTTGTGTGCTCCAGATTTTAAAATAATGGCTGACATGCTAAGAAAGTCTGTTGAAAATTTGTCTCTCCCACAGGTGGAAGGAGGACACTAGGAGCTCTTCTTTGTTATACAATTGAGGGGAATTAGAAGCCTACTCGAGTAAAGATTTTAAAGCAAGAAGGGGCACAAAGCTAAGGTAGAACTTCAGTGACTCGTGGCTAAATTACAAGTGATTGCAGGAACTGCTTTAAAAGTCAAGACTTTACGAATTCTTTTTTTAAGGGTTGGGCCAGGGCTTAGCCGGCTATAGAGCACACACACACACACTGGATATGGACATTTTCAGGGAGAGGGTTAATTACAAGTTGCTTGGCTTTTAGCACTTTTGCCCAGTGCTCTTATTTATTGAAACTCTTATTTCAAAACGTCAAATATGATTTTGCACAGTGAAATTTTCTCTACAGCTTCATTTCCCTAATTATATCTAATGTCAACTTCAGAATTAAAAGTCCAATTCTTTGTGGATGCCCTTTATACCAGAGAGGAAGTACCTTAACTAGGGATTTACTCAAGGAAAGGGAATATTTAACTGCTGCAAAAAAAAAAAAAAAAAAGATTTGGAAAAAAGAAAAAAAAAAAAGAAAAAAACAATGCTTTCATTTTGCTTCTGGCTATTACAGTTGATTCCTGCTTTCAAAAGAATATGAAGTTTATTTTCCTTAAGCAAAAGAAAGTGGTCATGTAGTCCACTGGAGAAGAAGAGGTATTATTGATCTTGGGAGATACATATATATGTATGTGTAATATATAATATATGTTTAATATATTATATATGTAATATATTCATATGTTATATATTATATATGTAACTTTTAATGACAAATGCAGATTTTGAAAATGTCTTTTGAGATAACCAATAACGTGAGCAGACATCTCACTGCTATGCCTAGCTTTCCATGTTATGAAGATAGGAGGATCTGAGTTCACACTGAAAGACTCTC
>NW_022196893.1:16485143-16524158 GCF_008632895.1 Mastomys coucha | reverse complement strand
GTTGTGAATGCCTAACCCATTAACCAGTTTTTCAGCTCGGTACTCGAAATTCTCAGCATGGTCTGCCTCCTGGCTGAGCTCTGCTCGGAAGACTTCCTCTCTAGAGGAGGTGGTGGACAGAGGTATTGCCCGTTCCTTTTCTCCCTCTTAAAATTTTAAACTTGGAAATCTGTCCTGGGTTGGACATTGAATTTACAGCAGGTCCCCAAGGCTCACAAGGAAATGTTGTGAGCTGGGGAAAACCTGTGGGGGCACACCTGGAGCCGCAGATTCAGAAAACCTAACCGGCTGTAGCCAAACCCCAAAACACTTGTCCTGAAAACAGTCTTCGAGAAACACGGAGTTCTTTGATGTGATAAGAAGAATTATAAATAAAACCTCTCTGAGGCAGACAGGTTGAGAGAGACTTTAAGACAGCCTGTTGGTGCCTCAGACTTTAATACTGAGAACGTGAAGTGTACGATTCATAGAGGTAGCGTGCACGTGTGTGTGTGTGTGTGTGTGTGTGTGTGTGTGTGTGTGTGTGAGTGTGTGTGTGTGTGTGTGCAGCAATAACACTTTGGTTTCCTCTGTGGCCCAGCGGCCAATCTGAGGTCCTTATTGGACAGCCCTCAGCCAGGTGCAGGCAGGCCCTATCTGTAGCCTCCTGAGTTACACCCTTTCTCATTACACCTGTGCCAACACCCAAAAGAAGCCAGAAAAAAAAATTTAAAAAGCAACCTAGATCACAGACAGATGCCTGACACGGTGGAGCTTTCCTCGCAATAAAAGCTGTGCTTTGTGAATGGGAGCCCAGCTCCTGGCTCAGCCACTCTGAGCTTCAAGGGCCCCAAGGCCACACTGGTAGAGCCAAAGTGTGTAGACTAGGCTCAGGCTCAGACTGAAGACAATTCCCTCTGCTGGGGTGGGTACAACTATGAAGGCCGTGGACAGACAAACGGCTATCTGGTACCCCAGGGGAGCATCGACTCCAGTCTCCCAAATTGGGGCCATTTTGCTATCATATTTAAAGCGAGAAGTTGAGATTCTTCCTCTCCCACGTTCAATCCTCGCCTTTATTAGAGCCAGCACAGAGGTGTCTGACACGGTTCAAATCAACAAGAGCATTGCTATCCCATAAGCACTGGATACTATAGGAGCTGCTAAGCATTTTAAGCACAAATGACTGCCTCCTTGTTGAGGGGGGTTTCCGGAAGGTGGAAGTGACTGAGTGGCTGATACAGCAAGCACTTTTAACTTACACAGCATCCTTCCACCTCATCGCATCTGACCCTCCCAACTCCAGAAGAACAACAAAAATGACCAGACCTTGAAAGGCTGAGGCCCAGCTGACAGAGAATAAGGACTGGGCTGGATATTACACAGACCTGGGCCCTCAACCCCTATCACACAAACGCACTTTAAAAAAAAGAAAAAGAAAAGCATCACCATTCACTTATAGACTTATTTCACAGATAAAAGCAATTTCCAGAAAGAAAACAAAAACAAAAACAAAAACACAGAACAAAACAACAACAACAACAACAACAAAACAGAATTCCTCTGAAACCTCAGGCCAGAACTGCCTTAAGCTGGTTCAGCTTGGGCAAACCTCCCCCAAACTGAGCCGTGAAGCCAGCTTTGGTCATCCGAGGCTCCCACTGAAAGGGTCATCCTGACCACCTCTTCAAAACCAGACTTGAGGTATAAAAATCACAGACACGTGCTCCCCACTGTGACTTTGAGACTCCTCATAAGAAAGCCCCCTGGCCTGAAATGAGGGATCATCTCTCCAGGGCTCTTCCCTCATTCCCCCTGACATTGGAGCCTTCTTAACCAGTGAGCCAGAGTGGTCCCCAGCCTCATATCTGCTTACAGCCACTCTGTAGCCTGGCAAGTATTTGCTCCATGGTCTCAGCCTCAAAAGAAGAGCGGTTGACTCGAATGGGTGGGAAACCTGAAGGCCTCCTCTGATCAACAAGGTCACAGAATACTTTTTCCTGGGGTCCCCGACCCAAAGGTATTCAGGATCCCCAGCATCCCACCAAGGCCACCATCTACAGCAGATTGCTAACTGTCTCAGAAAAGAGAAAGGCTAGGTCAATGCATGGTCACTGGTGGAACTAAGACTTGGGGAAGGCCTGAAGAACGAGGATAATTTGATAAGCCAACTGATGGGAGACCCAAATGCAAGAGCCATCTCCATATGGTGCCGCCTCCGAGCCATGGCCCATTGCACACAGGCAAAGTTACCCCGCGCAGCTGCCTCCTCAACTCCTAGTCGTGGCAGGACCCCATCCTGGAGCCTTCAATGCTAAGGCATGTCCTGGCAACTCCAGAGTGCTTGGCCTTCCCGGAGGCAGTTTCTACCCTGCAAACAACACGTTCAGAAAGGAAACCCACATCTTAAAAGTCTTCCTGGCAAAGCCTGGCAATAAAGCTAGGAACGAAACTTTGAAATAACTGAGAATCCGGCCAGAGGACCTTGCCCAGAAGAGCCAGGGGCTGAAGGACTCTCTGCCATCTTCAAAAGCAATGGCTTCTAAGAGTCCCTCTGCTTGTTTTCTTTATGCACCTAATTACAAGAAAGTGCCTTTTATAAAAATAGATAAAGCCCATTTTCAAAACACGAGGAGTTAAGTCTTAAAAGCTTCTCGGGATAAAAATTATAGCCTTGTCCAATATGGGTGGAAGAACAAAGGAGACGGGGCCCAGAGCGATCGGGCCTGAATTCAGTGCCTGCTGTGTGCGTGGTGTGAGATGCTAGCGTCACCTGGCATTACTCTCCACTGGAGATGTAATTTGGAGGGGAAAGAAAGGATGTGTGGAGAAGGGTGAGGAGTCCAGCTTTCTGGACAGAGGATTTTATCTTTTCCTACTATATAAACAGACTTCCAAGCATCGGTAAAGAGCAGAAAAGGGTTAGCAAAATACTAATCTCTCATATCTGCATCCAACCAGCTGAGATCCTTAACGACTCCTGGGCAAGTGACAAACTAAGAAGACCAATGTCTCACCTGGCCACAGACCTGCTTGGGACCCTTAAGCAGGTCCTAGGAGCACCAGCTCATTGGATGAAGAGGATTTGGCCTGGCGCGCCTCCTGCAGGTAGCCCCAGAGCTGAGCCATGAGCCAAGACGTTAGGCACCAGGTCCTAGGGTGAGGGTTCAAAGTGCAGCACTGAATTCCAAGGCAGCCCAGTGTGCAACCTATAGTCAGGCTGGGGACCGCTTGGATGCTGGGACGGCGATCAGAGCCATAGGCAGGCATGCATGTGTCTGTCAGGCAGAGACTAGGTCCAAGTCTGTAGCCCTGGTCCGGGTCTAGGTTTGAATCCAGTGTCTGTGTGGGTGTTGGAATGGAATCTGCGGTCTCAACTGGGTCTGTGTCAATATTTCAGGTCTGATTTTCGCCCTGGATCGGGTCCAGGATCCAGGTCGGGGTCCGCGTCAGTGTTCAGAAGTGTCCGGAGCTGGGTCCTCGTCTGAGCCCAGGGTCAATGTCCAGTGTCCTGGTCTAATCTTCGCTTTGCACAGGCTCCAGGGTCCGTGTGTGGATGTCCGGGACTGAGCGCCTGTCTGTGCCCAGAGTGGGTGTCCAAATTGGGGTCTGCGTCCATGTCCAGGTCCAGGCCAGCCGCGCACAGGCACGGGCTGCGAAGGCTGCACGCGCCCCAATTAGCCGCGGGCCAGGCGGCGGGCAGCCCCATTGAGGGCGAACAAAGGGCGCGACCCCGGGGTCAGGAGTCGCGGGCTGCCGGCCGCTGCTTTGTTCCGGTGTTTGCTCGGCCGAGCAGAGCACACACTATATTGACTAAAGCGGATTAGAGGGTCGCGCCCTGACGGTCGATCAGACCCGCAGCCTGGACCTCCCAGGGGCACGGGCCCTTCCCAGGCCGCAGCTCGCTCACTGTGCGCCCCTGGGGAAACTGAGGCTCGGGCTGTACCCTGAGGACCGTAAGCCTGCAGACCTGGTATCCCCGCCGCGCAGGGGTCACTCCAGGGAGCCTCACCAAGCCTTTTACACCAAAGGAACACTGACACTTCTCTGGCTCAACGTGAGACAGAATTTTGCCGGTTTTTTTCCATCCAGCAGGACCCAGGAATTCGTTTTTTTAAAGGAAGAGCCTGCCTGAAGGCTAAGAAATTCTTTAGTTAGACACATGAACAGATTTTCTCCATATTACAAAATCAATTCTGCAACATTACTGACAAAAACAAAACCAAAACAAACTCAGGCCCTTGGTCTTGAAACCAGCCACGCGACCCAGATGTGAATCGAAAGGGGCTTGCGTGTGAAAGAAAACCTTTGAGACACAGAAATTCTTGTAAACATAACCTTAAAAATGACGTTTTTAAAGAAGATGATGACTATAAATAGACAGCTAAGATTATTATTTGACACCATGAATCCAAGATTCATTTACTTCTCCATCACCCCGAAGTTTCTACACCTCTAAACTGACTTTAAACACAAAACAGCCAGTGTGAAGCATTCAGAGCCCAAGGAGAATGCCCCTTCCTCTTCATGCTAAACTTTAGGGGACACCAATCACTTCTCCCTAAGTCCCATAAAATTTTAATTGAGATTTTTGCACTCTGGTTATGTAAGCACTTGTGTTTGATTAGGGATCCCAGGAAGTATTTGATTGATAACCCATCAACGTAAACATCTTCTACAGGGGAGCAGATGATATTTACTCACCGGAGGGTATATGTTGGCCTAACGAATATGTCTGCTGCCTGCCGTCTATTCCCAACAAGTACGGGGAAACTTGTCACCTGTCTATATTTCTATTCCTAAGCCTTTAAAAAAAAAATCATCTCGACTATGAAATAGCACGTGTTTAAAGGAATGCAGGAAAAAGCCTAAACACTGAGAATAAAACATAAACATGTTAAGATAGGTAATTTAAGTAGAAAGTATATATATATATATATACATATATATATGTACATATACACACACATACATGCATGTATGTGCAGGTTAAATACAAAATACATAGAAAAAGAAAATCTGGGCATAGGTAGATCCTAATATTCTGGATATTTCCTTCTCCACTAGTATCCAATGAACATATGCACACAATAACATAATTTACATATGTACTTACTGTTAGGGAACTGTCACAAATCTGTACTTCCCCAAGCCACCACAAACTCTTTGTTGGCACTATGTTTAGGGTGATATGCCATGCCACTACTTCATTCTGTGATAATTTACTGCCCTTTGTATTGGGAACTTCATCCTCTTGCTATTTTCTCCCCTGATTATTAATACTGCGACCCACAAACCTGACTGTAAAATCTGTGTGCAGTGTAAGCTATTGAGAAATCTCTAAGGGCTGGAGAGGTGGTTTGGTGATTCAGAGCACGAGTCCCTCTTGCAGAAGACCCAGGTTCGATTCCCATCACCCACCTCGTGGCTCATACAAAGCATCTTAACTTCAGCTCTAGGGGGTCTGATGCCTTCTCCTGGCCTCCAAGGGCACCAGGGGTGCCAGTGGTGTACAGTCATGCACATAAAATAGAATAAATAAATCTCTTTTTTAAAAAGTTTTTTTTTTTAAAAAAAAAAAAGAAAAAATAAGGAAAGAAAGAAAGTCAAAAAGAAATCTCTAGTTCTCAGCAAGGAACTTAGCATTTAACAATTTTGAAATTTCTCTTGAATTTAGCTGACTTCATACATACATTTACAATGTATACATTCGTTGGTTCTGTGGAATTTTTTTTTTTTCTAATTTGTAGGACCAGCTGAGGTACATGCCTAATTCTGACACTGCATTTGGGGACTGGATCCTTACATTAACCTTTCTGGTGTATTCCCACTTGCAAACCTCTTGACTCCATTGGCAATCTACCACTTGGTAGATTTAAGTCAAGGTCGTAAAGTGGACACCTTAGAGACAGCTATCTCAATAGCTCTGAGGGACACTTCACAGCTAACAAGAGGCCTGCTTTATCTGGTTCAACTGTCTTACTTTGCCCAGGATCCAAACACCAATACTGCTGTTTACCATAGCACCATGCTGCAGGTCCCTGTGTTGTCGGCCATGTTCCCTGCCTGCCCCCACCCTCACCCAGGGAAGCCTCACCTGCCCTTGTCCACCTTCATAGCAGGGTTCTGGGCCCCTCTACTCCCATGCACCGGGAGCTTTTGTACATCCTCAGCTTTGCAGTACGGCTGTATGCTGCTGGACTGATTACGGTCCGGCTGCCAGATCTGGGCTTACAAAACCTCGGGAAAGAAAGCTAGTGCCAGGGAGCCCAAGGCCTTCTCCTTGAATGTCTAGGGCCACTTGAATATCTGGCCACTTGGAGGAGACAGATCGGGTTCACCTGAGAGAAAGAAGTGCCTCTGGAACCGAAGGGCAAAGAAACAGGGACAACAGAGCAGACAGGCATTGGCATTATCTGCAAACAGATACTGCAAGAGTCAAGCAGGAGGAAGCCGGGGAGGATGTGAGCAGAGATTGTCGCTTCGTGGACAGCACAAACACCTTTCCTCGCTTTCATTTCTGTACCATCTAAATTGTTTACAATGTATCCATGATGCATTATATTGTCATTATTATTACATTACTATGTTATATCAAAAAGATATAATTCACATGGAGAATGAAATGTGTGAATGGCTACTATTTATGAATTTAATACAAACACTGGTTATCACAGTTTAAAAAAAAAAAAGTTAGTTTACAGCAATTCACATCACCTATCTCGAGCCCTTGACCCTGTAGGGAACGCTTCTATTTCTCAAATAGAAACTGAAACCAAGAGATCCGCCAACACTGACTGCTGGTGTCTCTGGCCTGCAGTAGCCCCAACAGCTACAGTGAGCAGGCTCCTGTTTATAGGAGGAATGAAGCACCTTAAGGTTTCAAGGAGCCTTTCCAGTCTGTATCCCTCTAACAGCTTCCCGGCCATTTTCCTTGGAGAGTCAATGTATTTCCTATTGAGTTTTGTTTGTCTCTCTCTACTGTTTTCACATTGTAGCGCCTGGAGCCAGGGCAGAACTACAGGGAACAAAGACAGTCTAGGTTTACCTTAAAGTAATGGTATTTCCCCGGGTCCCTTTATCACTCAAAGGGCACGATGCAACTTGTGAGTCTGACTAGTGGCCCTGTAGAGTGTGGCAGTGTCTCGGCTGGGTTGATATTCTCCCTCCTGATAACATGACAGCCTTAGAAGGAAGAACTGTGCACGGACCAGGACTCAGTGTATGTCTAAGGACACTCCAATCCCGAGACCCTGACCCCTGTGAGAGCATATCTTGTTTTTCACTTGTTTATAGTGGGTTGTTTCTGAACTCCAGCTGCAGGGATAGGTCTCCCGATCCAATGAGGATGGCTTAAATATCTTTCTTTAAAAGTGGGTTAAAAGGAGTGCCCGAGTGCTGTTTTCGACTCTAAAAGGCAATTCCTAAATTTGGATCGAAAAAAAAAAAGTACTTGAGCTTGAAAAATCCAATGGTTCTCAGAATGTGAGTGAGATCCACCACTCTTCGTGCTAAAAGCATCTTAAATGGCCTAAAATAAATCAGAACAAAATGCTGTGTGCGGAGCATATGTCTCCCATCACTACTGGCTTTCTGGAGGCAGTTTGAACTGTCGCACACAGACGTGTGTTGACCCACGAGCTGATGGCCCAGACTCTGGCCAGCCCAGGACCTGTGAGGCACCAACCTCTCAAAGAGTGTACAGACCCAGCCTTGCTAGAAACCAAAGATAGTCTCCGAGCTCAATGTGGATTAGACTATAAAACAAATAACCTTAAAAAAATACAATCAACAGGTGAGTTACATGAATACACACTTATTTCCTCCAACTCAAAGAGAAAAATAAGAATGCCCGGGACTTGGAATTTTTAAGGCGTGAATGGATGGGCACACTTTCAAAAGATTTATTTTACTTCCTCTCCTTAACATTGGGCATAGCAAAAAAAAAAAAAAAAAATCCCTGCTTTCTAAAACAAAAACACATGCCATTTTAATTTAGCAAACAAAAGCCAGGATGCAAAAAAAAAAAAAAAATCTCTGCTGAGACTATTTTTAAATTAAAAGGCAGGAAGGGGCTGCTGGTGGGCTTTATACCTTTTGGGGAGGATTACCTTATGAAACCATCAATAATTTAACAATCAAATCACAGAAAAATGCCAATTCCATCTGAGGCTTTGGGACCAAGGCCTGGGAGAGATTTCACTTGTAACTGCCGACTAGCAATGCTGAGGTTAACTGCAAGAGCGCTTTAGGGAGTCTCCAGACAGGGCGGGATCATAATTAATTTATTTTATCTTATCCATCTATCTACACATAGGATTAAAATATTCACATCAGTCCGCTCACTCTGAAACATACGCCCACTCCAGGGTGACTCCTTCAGCCTTCACAGCTCTGCCTGCCCTCCTTCCCCATCTTTGGACCACACCTTCTTTCCGATTTCCGGTGGGATCTTTTAAGTAGGGAGCCTGGCATGCTAGGTTCTCTAACATGAAAATCCGGGCAACAGTGAGGTCACCGTGACAGAGACCCTGCCAATAGTTTTTCCCCCAGAGAGGCTAACGAAAATTTACAGGTCTGAACCCAGCTTCTAGAAGGAGTGTGACTTGCCCAAGGTAGCTTGATGGTAACCAAAGCCTGGCAGGAGTGCACCATCAAAGGCTGCCAGGTATGTGTTGGGTAGCAGAGGGTTAACTTGGGGAACAGGGTGGGGTGCAGACAAAGGCACACAGGCAGGGGATCAGGAGCTATAGGGCCCAGCCTGACAGGCACAGACACAGGGGGCTCTGTCTGCTTGCCTGCTGCCCTGGCACAGTGACTAACCGCCCCACCATTGTAAGCCTGAAGCCAGCCCTTTGTGTGGTCCCCTGGCGTCTGGGAGCACAGTGGAAGAGCCCTTTCCAGCAGTTTGTCTTTGCCCTGGAAACCTGCAGCCTGAGTCCCCTTTTATCCGTTTTCTCAGGGCTGCTGGGGGGCCTGACAATCCAATAGAGGAGTCCCCTGCCCTAGCCAGGAAGAGACACCCAGCAGAGCTGGGGGTGGGGAGGGGCAAAAGAAAGCTTCCAGCTTTGAGAAACCAGCTCAACTTGCCTTGCCCACTATAGCAAGTTGCCCACCTTCTTCAGCAAGCTGCCCACCTTCTTGGGCCCTGGCCCCTTGAGAAAGATCAAAGTCTGGACACTTGCAGAAAATATGTTTAGAGTATTGAGGACTTCGTAGGGGAAAAAGTAAGATGTCTCTCATTAGTAATTCCATGTGGCACGTTGAAATTACTATTTGGGATCTAGGTTACAGCAAATGGATTCTATTAGCTAAGTGGCTTCTCTTGCTTCTGCGGTCCCGTTTACAAACCATGGCTGCGAGGACCTGTACGATTGTTGTTAGGCCTGTGACTGGGGCTCACACTAGGTTTCTACTGGATAGGCCTGGGACAGGAACGAGCCCAGGGTCCAGAAAGAAGACTTGAAACCTTTTTTTCTCTTGGGAGAAAACAGACAAGGGCTCCCCAGCCCAGAATGACTCCTCTCTCAGGATTCAGGAAAACCAGGCACTCATGGCCACACTGTCTCTTGACTCAACTTGGCATTTTCCTATATTGAGGATTGCGACGTACACCTTCAAATATTGGGGAACACCAGGAGCATGCGCACACACACGTGTACACACACACACACACACACACACACACAGCCACCAGGTCATGGCTCCTCTCCAAGACAGTTAGTTACCTGTCCTGCCAGCCACCAGAGAAGCCAGATTCATAGAGGCCCCGGATGGCTTCCAAGGTACCCCTAGAGCCAGGCATCAGACCATCAGACCCAGGAAAGACAAGACTTGCTTATGAGCAGCTCTTTCTTTTCTTATCCAATCACTGTTGCTCTCCTGGGGCCCTTCCTGCATAACTATTAAAAATTCTATTTTATGAATGCACCAGAGATGGGCATAACACAGGCTGGGTTCAACATTACACGTTCATTATTTCATATCCATTTTTTCTTTTAATTTTAGAAGGAGTTGAAATGAAAATAAGGGACCCAAGCCACCCTGGGAGCTCCCCATACCCACCACTGGAAGCTCTGTAGCTTGCCAGCCAGGTACAAACATCCCCTTCTGGGAGCAAGCCTACCACTTTCCCCTGACCACTGTCCCCTAAAATTTATTCCCTTTCCCCCTAGAGAGACAATGGGGGAGGCCCCCACCAGCCACCAGAAAGCATTCCAGAGGATGCTTAAAGCACAAAAATCGGCTAGAAGAAATGCTCAGTATCCCACGGAGGGTCCAAGTCAGTAGGAACTGAGACCACCGACTTCTCATCCGGTTTCCAAGAAGGCCTGGTCAACACCTTCAACCCTAAGAGCAAAGCCCAGGCCTGGTAATAACAGCGCCGATGACTGGCACCCTGCCACCACCATAATGCATCAGGCCTGTGCAGGAACCAGACAGTATGCCCCCAAAGCCACACCCTCAGCGGTGCTCCAGACCCTGGCTCTGGTAAGGGATGCTGAAGAAGCCTCAGCTTCCTTGTATCTCACAGAAAAGGCATGTAGGCTCCCCACAACCCCTTTCCCATGGTGCCTCTGCCTAGTTCCCGGCAAACTTTGCTTGGGGAAGGCCTGGTTGATGCAGGAGATGGTTAAAATTCTGCATCCGTTTGCATCCGCCTCTAGAGGAAGCACTGTTTTTTTTTTTCCACCCCCAGCAGGAGAAGGGGCGGGTGTGTTGGGGGGGAGCTGAGAGCAGCAATTTGCAGGCCTTGGGATGTTTTTCTCCTTGACAGCCCTGGGCCCCGCCTGCCTAGCTTGGCCGTCTTGGGCTGGGCTACAGCGGTTGGCCCTGCAGCGGAGGCTCCACTCCGTGGCTGCTGCTCCTGAAGAGGCCCCATGCACACGCATTCACGACCCCCCCCCCTCAGCTGCAACCTCCGGCTTGAGGAGGGCAAGACATGCTGTATGCTGACGGCCTGGTACTGCCATGGTTCTTGCGCCAGCCCGCGTCTTCCCACGAGGCCTGCTCCCAGCCAGGCTGCACTGTCTGCCCACCCCCATGGTTCACCGTGCTCCCACCCGGAGTGCCCTCACCTTTTGGGCCCCTGGCCCCTGGCCTCGGGTCCTGCTCGTGCCCAGGGCGCCCAGCCACGTCCTCCGCGCCTCTGCCGCTCGCCCCACCCTGCTGCCCGCGTTCTGCGGCGAGCCTGGCACTGTGCCAGGCTGCCTGGGAGCCCAGCCCGGGCAGGGCGAACTTTCCAGCGGAGTGTGTGTAGGGGGATGCTAGAGAGAAGCTGGTGCCAAGGGAGGGAGCGAGCCCCAGGTGCCCAGCGGCCAACCCCCCTCTAGCCCTCGCCACCCCCCCCAACATCCCACTCCCTGTCTCCTGAGTCCCATAAAGGCGCAGACAACACGAGTGATTTAGTCAAAACAGTCATGTGCAGGAGCCCGCAAACAAACAAAAGCCCTTATTTATTTATTTAGTTCACACACCCAGATAAGGAGCTGCCTTTGTGCACATAATTTCACAGAAAGGAGGCGAAGCCATGATGTTCCCTGCAGCCCAAGAGCCTGGACAGCAGGCCTGGCTTCATGAATAATTGCAGAGCCTCAGCCTGGGTATTTCCATATTTAAATTGGGCAGCAGCGTATGATTAATTAAGAAGGAAAAAGGCAAAGAGGAAGAAAAGCTGTGGGGGTGGGGAGCCGGACATTCTGGTCAGTGCAACGGTGCCAAGGTGCCCACAGCGGCTTAACTCCTCCCATGCCAGGCCCAGAGGGGGCACTGCTGCAGATGGTTTGAAGGGACCCTGCGGGTGCCCACACTGGCCACCTTCCTGTGTCCAGGGCCACCTGACTCCAGAGGCTACCCAGGAAGTCTCTCCTATGTTCCAATATGGTTCACACACACACACACACACACACACACACACACACACACACACACACACACACAAATCTGCTATGTCCAAGATACACAGTGGGACACTTCAGACTGACGCAGCCTTCTCCATGCTCGCCTCCACCGTCACATGCAAGCTGCAATGGGGCTCTGTTCACTGATCCCCAAACCACACACAGGTCCCTTCCAAATCCAGAAGCTGCTCCATAGTCTGGCCATGAGAGCAGGCAGCCTGGTCTGTCAGTAAGACAGGAGGCCTGTGGCCCTTCTGGACGGAGTCTAGGGCTGCGGGCTAAGTGAGAGAGGGAAGACTATATGCCCAAAGGCCACAACCCCAGGGTTAGGGCCCAGCCATCATTTCGAGTCAGCCCTGACCTTGCCAGCTGTTTCACTTGAGGTAAGTTATCTGGCCTTCCTTGACCTCAGTTTGCACATCTGTAAAATGGGGAGACTCGTATGTGCTCCCTTGGGATTGAGACAATATAGTATAGTTTCTGGCTGACCAGAGGGTCTTCTTGAGATCTAGGGATATTAGTTTTTGAGATGAGAAACAGTGAGGCCAGGAAAGCCTCCAGCAGGAAGCTTGGCCCCCCAAAAATAAGTTTGGAGGACCCAAACAGCAGTCAGTTTGCTGTGAAGTTGACCTGAATCCTATGGCCATGGGCACCCACTGCCCTTGAGTATGTACAGATGGCCCTTGGGCAAGGGCCTCCTTGGAAGAGGTGGGGAGCCCTGGGGTAGTCTACCTACTATGCCCAGTTGCAGATAGGCAACTCTAGATATAGAGTGATCAGTTGCCCCCAAATAGGGTCACAGGATTTGAACTTGTGCCCCACCCCCACCCTGGCTTATAATCACAAACTGGTACAGTAGGCTGGTGCCTGTCCAGGAGGTAGAGAGGCAACCAGACACCCTCAAAGATGAGCCACCCCACCCCTAATAGACTGTCCCTCAGAGTCAGTGGCCAGAGATTGCACATGTGCAGTGTCCCTGTAAAGAAGTGGGAGAAGGCGGCCTAGGCAGGCGATGGCCCATACAGAAGAGCACCCCAGTGATTGTGTCTTTGGGAAGAATCAATATTCCTCTCTGAGCTTGTGCCTTGGGTGTCACCATAAGAGGTGATGCTGGGTCCTTCCTAGCCTTCAGCAAGCAGACAGGCTCTGCTGGGATGCAGGGACCTTGTCCTCCTGATCTTGGGACAGTCCCAGCCAGACCTGCTTCTTTGCCAACTCCAGGCCTGGGAGGCAGGGGGGAATTCTCTGCAGGAAATGAGGCTCCTCTGTGGACAAGCTGCTGCATTCTGAGAGCCCTGTATTCCTTGTCTATGAGTTGAAGGGGCTGTGCTTTCCATCTCACAGAGGCTGGGGAGATGAAGTGGGTCCTGATGCATATAAAACACTCCATAGTGTCTCCCTGCCCCAGATCCCTTTTGAAGGTACTGAGAATGTCTTGAAGCTGGTGTCTCTAAAGACAGGGCAACAAGAATAGGGAGGGAGGTCTGCTCTGGGGCCAGATTTCTGTGTCCCTGGCTTCCCTGACCTTAAGTTCATACTCAAAGCAGAGAAGAAGAGAAGGAAAGGGGGCAGGAGGAACGGGGAGGAGGGGGAGATGAGGGTAGGGACAAGGGTGACATCCCTTAGTGCTCCAGGACACATCAGGTTACTCCTGACCCCACCCTTGCTGGACAGGATAATGGCCCTGAGATACTCAGAGCTCAGTCTCTCAAAACTTCGTATGTGTCACCTTTCAAGACAAAGGGGACTGAGGTGCATAATGAAGCTAAGAACCTGGAATAGAAGGTTGGCCTGGACTACCCACAAGCCCTTTAGTCAGAGAGAATCACCGGCATTGGAGGCAGGAGCAAAGGAGTGCAGGCAGCCATCAGAGGATGGAGAAAACAAACATGGGGCACACCTGGGCTTCATCCAGGGGCCACTCTCTCCATCCCACAAAGTTGGGGTCATGAAGAACCTGACACATAACAATTACTCCGTAAATGTTCCCCCAAGCCCTCAAAGTGGGGGCAAAGGCTCTCCCCTTCAGAACAGCCACCCAACAACACCTTGCTTTCAGCCCAGTGAGACCACCACCTGGTTTCTAACCCCTGACTGTTCTGGCTACAACCTCAGTAGCCCTGAAGGTGAAGAACAATGTGAGGACCCAGGAAGACATGGCAGCCACCCCACAGACATGGCTCATTTACCTACTGAGTACTGTCCATGAGTGGTCAATAAGCTATTTCATTCCAACCCTACCCAATGAGTCCCAGGATCCAGGCCGCCTACTTTACCACTTGTGGTCTCCCATATCCCCTCCATAATTTGATGTTACAGGGTGTGGGTGGGGTCATTGTCAGCTTTGTGAGTATTCCCATGATCCCCTACCACAAGAGCAGCAGGACATTCAATGGCCAGCATGGGATTCCAAAGATGCTGGATAAAAGGACCACTGTAGGTGCCAGGGATATGACACCAATCTGTTACCCACGAAAGTCAGGGGACTGAAGCACTTGGGCCACATGAAACTCCAGATACCCTCAAGAAGCTTCCAAATCTAAAATTTCTCCCTTAGCAGGCTGACAGGGGCTCTTGATTGGGCTCACAGCCTCGGGAAGCAGGGCATGTGTCCTTTCTGTGCTATGGTTAACAGCAAAGGAGTCTGGGAAGGATCTTCACATCCAATGATGAAGAGACTGGTTGGGGAAATGCACCCACGGATCTCCCCTTAGCCTTGACCATCAGTTTGTAGTGCTGCATCATTTGATGTAGGCCAAGGAGCTGAGATCAGTTACTTAGCGGGGTACACATGAGGTGAGGTACGAAACAGACATTAATGTGTTTTGTTCTTGTGGAGGATGCATGAGCTATTTCCAGTGGGCGCAATCTGTGGATTCAAAGGTAATAAAGAGGTGGTTTTTCCTCTTTTGGGAGGATCCAAAATAATCTAAGTTTACCATAGAATACCCACAAACACACACACACACACACACACACACACACACACACACACACACCATATACATGCCCACACACACCTAGAAAGAGGAATGGTGAGTCTTCAGTTTGGCTGCCTCAGCATGAACAGGTACAGGGACAGCCCTTGCTTGACTCTGTGGCTTGGAACCATCTGCTACCACACAGGCCTGGTAGTCATCAAGCACCTGAGCTCAGAAGGGCCTTACATTCTGTTCAATCCATCACTGTCACCATCTTGAAATTCTTAATCCACTTTTGAACACACTTCCTTGCTCCACTGAGGTGCCACAGTAAACAGAGGCTGAGACAAAGTGCACAGAGCTCCACATAGCCAGACCTTGATGTCCTCTCTGCATGTGGTTCCCAGATTTGCCGCTCTGCCACTCCATGACTCCCCTCTACCCCCCTTTTTTTCTTATGTTTCATCCATATTTTTCCAGAATTGGGACTCTAAACTCCAGAAAACTAGAGTAGATAAATGTCCCCAGGGGAAGAGACTTCCTTGTTAGGAGATAAGTGGGGGTCACCAACTCAGACCTGGGGTTACTAAATGGAGTATTGGCAAAAAAAAAGGGGGGGGAATGGAGCTCAGGTTTGTAAATAGTAACTAATAGAGATGCCAATGAGTCTATGTTCTTGAGAGCTTGTTAGGAGTGCTTTCCTCAGTGAGGCATAGAGCTGCTACCTGCTCCCTATCTGTGCTCCCCCTTGAGTAACAGCAACATTGAAGGTTACCTGAAAGGTTTCCTTCAATGGTAATACAACAGCATCCACAAAGAAGTCGAGAGCTTCCTGTCTCTGTGGGCATTCAGGGCCAGCAGCCTGGGAGCTGTCTATAAAAGAGATACACTGGTTGGGATGTAGGTATAGAGAGCCTGGTCTTGAGGCTGGCATTACCCAGGGCAGCTTCCTCCCTGGCTCGCAGCTCCCTGGTGGAGGGGCTCAGTGGAAGGAGATGAGAGAAGAAAAAAAAAAACTGCCAAAAGAGAACTTTCTGAGCAGCCTCAAAAACAGATGACCCAAGAGAGGAGGAGGCAGGAGCCTGGTCTCTTGACTACCAATCTGATGTCTGAGTCACTGGTGGGTGCTTGCAAGGAACTTAGCAAGGAGATGCAAATATCATCTCGACCCTCCCAGAGAGCAGAACTCTGTAACCAGGGAGGACACTGAAAGTCATGCAAATGTTATTCCTCTAAGATGGGGTAGTGCTAGGATGCAGAGAGGCAGGCTTTGTGTGTCCAGAGATGACCCTGCCAGGGTAACAATACACAAATGCCCGGGCAGTCAACACCATGTCTCTGACCACCTGGGATATAAACAAAGTTCAAGTTCAGACCTGCTTCCTGCATCCTGTCTCCCTTGTGGCATCTAACCATCATGAGCAGAGTTCTGGGGCCAATATAGGTCTGGAATCTTCTTTAAAAAAAAAAAAGAAGAAGAAGAAGAAGAAGAAGAAGACTGGAGAGATGGCTCAGGAGTTTAAGAGCACTGACCGTTTTTTCTGAAGGTCCTGCGTTCAAATCCCAGCAACCACATGGTGGCTCACAACCATCTGTAATGAGATCTGATGCCCTCTTCTGGTGTATTTGAAGACAGCTACAGTGAATCTTTGGGCTGGAGCGAGCAGGACCAGAGCGAGCAAGGTTGACCGGAGTGAGTGGGGCCCTGAATTCAATTTCCAGTAACCACATGATGGCTCAAAACCATCAGTTCAGCTACAGCGTACTCATACACATAAAATAAAAAAAAAAAGAAATGTTTGTAATTGTGTGTGTGTGCGTGCGTGCGAGCGCGTGCACGCATGAGCATGCGTGCCTACCTGTGGAGGCCAGAGGAGGTCCATCAGATCCCCTGGAGCTGGAATTACAGGTGGTTATGAGCCATCAAAAATGGATGCTGGGAACCGAACCCTGGAACCTTCCTCTGGAAGAGCAGCAAGCCCTCTTTCTGCTTGTTTCCGTGTTTTGAGACAAGAGTGCTCCCTACAGAGCCCTGGCTGTTCTAGAACTTACTATGTATACAAAGTTGGTCTTGAACTCACAGAGATCCGCCTACCTCTGCCTCCCGAGCCCTAGGATTAAAGTCATATTGCCACCATGCCCAGCCAGCAAGCACTCTAATCCATTGAACCATCTCTCCAGTGCTGGGGATCTTGTTGGGGGGAGGGGGACTTTAACTTTGGAATCATCTCACACAGTCAGATCTAGCCTGAGAGGGCAACTCAACTTCCCCATGAAGTGTAGTGAGCGAGCACACATCTGCCTCCCAGGTCTAGGTGGGTTCCTCTTCAAGGCTCTGAATAAGCTGCCAAGACACCAGGAAGCCTGCTTTTGAACATGGATGTCCAAGAGCCTGGCCTGAAGATGACGCCTCCTTGTCCTGTAATTTCTTTCTCTCTTCCTTTCCCTTCTTTCTTTCTTTCATTTGTTTTTCAAGACAGGATTTCTCTGTGTAGCCCTGGCTCTCCTGCAACTTACAGAGATCCACCTGCTTCTGCCTTCTGAGTGCTGGGATTAAAGACATGCCACCCCCACCTTGCCATGAATATTTCCATTTTTATGAATGTCTGGCATTCTTCTCTCCAGACCCTAGTTTGAGAACCTGCTAGGGGGTATGGGGTATTAAGGACAGGTAGTCTGCTGGGACCAAGGGTACCAGACCTCTAGTTCATATCTGGGTTTCCCCCACCCCCAAAGTTCTCACAGCTTCTGTGGTCCCAGGTGCCCAAGGGACATCTATGGGTTCCAGCTGACCTCTAGATAGCTGAGGACTTGGCCAATATTGGCAGTAGTAGTTAGCCAGTGATCTCTGCAATGGCTGCGGTGCCTGGTTATAGTCTTGCCATCCCAGGGCAGATCTCTGAGAGCTTGCCACTGTCTGTGGATTAGGGAGCAAAGAGACTCTTCACACACATATACCAGGTCATTCTTCAGGCAAGTGCTTATTCTAGATAAAGGGAGGTGGTGCTGAGAAGTGGGGTCCACAAGTGGTCTCAGAGGCTGAATCTAGAGAGCAGGCTCTCCAGGGTCCCGATGTATCTCTCCCCCTTAGACCCTCTGTCCACAGCTGCCTGTGTCTCTAGCACTGGCCATGCCCACTTACACTCTGGCTGACCTCGGGTAGCGTAGCAGTGACCACTGTTCTACTTTTCAGGCTACAGGAAGTAGCTCAGGTCTTTTCACAGGGGGTGGGTTGGAGGGAATCCAAAACAATGCCCACTGCCACTCTGGCAGTGAAGTCCCGATTGACTCTACTGCCTCTGGCCAGCCCAGTCTACGAAGGCTAACTCCTCCCCGTCCCCACTGTATCCCAAAAGGGGCCATGTGCAACAAAAACACCCAGCAGAGAGCTTAAGTGCATGATCTCCCCCCCCCCCCCCCTTTAAGAGCTCTGGCTGCAGGAAGGAAACTGTCTCAACGGAGCATTCGCGGCCTAACTCTGCAGCCTTCCTTTGTGCGAGGCTGGGCTGCACGGGCTAGGACCCAGACTGCACCCCAGGGTGGCCCCAAGGCGTGTCCCTGGCTGTTCGAGCTTCAGCCGCTAACCCCACCCCAGACCCTCGGCTTGGGATGAGCAGAGGGCAGAGCCTTTACCAGGTCAACCGGAGCCCGGGGCGATGCAGGCGGGAGGAGCACGGGGTCAAGTTCATGGCCACCGCCAGGACTGTCTGGAGGTTCCTAGAAGTAGGCTCTGCCGTAGTCCGGGTCACGAAAGTCGGGCGGCTCCGGGTGCTAACGCCTCTCTTCTCTGGCCTCGCCGCTCCAACTTCGTGCACAGTCGCTGAACTCGAAGTTTCCGGGCTTCGCGGAGGCTGGGCTGGATTTCAGGAGGGACGTCTGAGCTTGGCAACAAAGACAGAAAGCAGCCCGGCCGGCCGGGAGACAGGAGAAAGAATGCTAGCTGCAAGGACAGGCGCCGCTCAGAAAGCCTTAGAACTTGAAATGATACCCGAGAGGCTGTTTCTGTTTTGTCTTTTTCCTAGGGAGAAAATAAGAAGGGCCCAGACCCCGATCTGGACGTGGGTGAGGGTGGGGTAAGGAAAGACATGTTCTTTTCTTCCACAAAAGTGAGTGGTGGTGGGGGTCGGCCCCTCACTGCTAAGTGGATCTCTTCATTTCAGTTCTTTGTAAAAGAGTCAGTTTCCACAGGTCACGGGGAAGAGCTTAGCGTTGGAGCCTGTGACGATACCGGCTACCTATCTGGCACGGGGCTAGCGACACAGTGGGTGGAGCCAGGGCTAGCTAAGAAAGTGTGGCAACCATTCTGAGAGCCCAGAGACACCTTGGCCTCCACAGGTTTTACAGTGTGTTCCCAGCATCCCCACGGGCTTCGTGTGTGGAAGTGGGGGGAGGGGGGACTGCCTACCAGTGAAGCTGGAAATCCTGTCCTAAGAGCGCAGGATGACGCGTCCCACTGTTTTCAAAGTAACCGGTGTATCCACAAGCCCCAAGACAGTCAGCCTGTCTCAGTGACTCCACTGCAGAGCAGGGGAAATTCCATAGAAGTGGGGTGGGCATTTCAATTGAATCCAGTGCTCCGTTTTAAGGGGGAAGCCTGCTTGCTTTCTTGGCTGGCTGGCATCCTTACCGGGAACCCCATTTCATATTTTCATTTCCTTCTTTTCCTTACTTAGTTTTTATTCACAATCATAAACTTGACTTTATGGGGGACTGTAAGACTCTGAGGCAAATGAGGACACTATGGAAGCCAGAGAACTTGGTGGGGAGACTCGGTGGGGGCACCCTTCTGAGCTACAGAAGGAATGGTCTGGTGGGTAAGCTGCCCGAAAGTCGGAAGAATCCGAGTTGTCCACAGTCGGCAATGGTGACCTTCCTGCTGGTCTTGCCATTCCTGGACCGGAAACTGCCCTAATGGTTTCTGGGATGTTCATGTCTCCTTTCAGCTTCCCAAAGCCCATATGTTTGCCACTCAGCCACTCGGGCCTTGGAGTGCAGATGAAGAACTGGGGACTATTGCTCAGTGCTTACTATGGACAAGATGCCAGGACCCGAATGGTTCAGGACAAAGTTCTCACCCTCAAATCTCTCCCCGAATTTGGACCCGCTGCTGGTGCCATTATGGCGAACGAGGTCACCACCCTGGCACGTGAATCCTGAAATAATGCTGTGAAAGGGGGAGCTCTTACAGCCCAAGTTTTCTCTCTGGTCCTCAGATCATGAACGTTTTTTGCTGTCTTTGGAACTCTGTCAGCAAAGGCTTGCCATCAGCCCCGATGTGGGGCTCACCATGGCCGTGGCAAGCGGCCATAGGGACAGCGGTGTCTGCAAGCCCACAATTTTGTTTGTTTGTTTTTGTTTTTGTTTTTGTTTTTCGAGACAGGGTTTCTCTGTATAGCCTTGGCTGTCCTGGAACTCACTCTGGAGACCAGGCTGGCCTCGGACTCAGAAATCTGCCTGTCTCTGCCTTTCCCAAGTGCTGGGATTAAAGGCGTGCGCCACCACCGCCCGGCTGTTTTGTTTTGGTTTGGTTTTCCCACAATGTATTTTTCATGCATCCGAAATGCTGTCTTCCTGGAGCACGGCTTCTTTTGCCTCGTGCACTCCTTGTCTTTGGAGCTCAGTTTGTCGCCAAAGGAGTTGGGGGGTGGGGTTCACACCTGTAACCCAGTGCTCCAGAATCAAAAGTAGAAAAGTTGTGAATTCGAGGCACTCTGGGCTCCACAATGAGAAACTGTGTCAAAACCAAACGTGTGTTTGGTTCACATCAGGCAGCTCACAACTGCTTATAACTCCAGTTCCGGGGAATGTGACATCTTCATCTGGGCTCATCAGGCACCATACACACACACACACACACACACACACACACACACACTTAAAAATGAATCTCCAGAGTGGAGCATGACGTCACACACCTTTAATCCCAGCACTCAGGAAGCAGCAACAGGCTCGTGTCTGAGTCTGAAGCAGCTTGGTCCTCACAGCCCAGATATGGCTACTATCTTTAAAAAAGATAAAAAAAAATCTTGAGGCTGGAGCGATGGCTCCATGGTTAGGAGCACTGGCTGCTGCTCATCCAGAGGACATAGGTTTGATTCCCAGCACTCACATGGGGGCTTCCGACTGTCTGCAACACCAAGTCCAGGGAATCTAACACCCAGTTCTGGTCTCCAAGGGGCACTGTACACACATGGTACACAGACAAACATACCCACAGGCAAAATACCTATACACATAAAAAAAATAAAATGAATCATTAAAAAATTTCTTCAAAAATAAAGGGAGAATATGTAAGAGGGAAGAAAGAAGGAGGAGGAGGAGGAGGAAGAAGAGGAAGAGGAGGAAGAAGAGGAGGAGGAAGAGGAGAAGCTGGGAATATGCTTAGTTAGTAGAGTATTGGTTTGGTGTGCTTGAAGCCCTGGGTTTAATCCCCAGCACTGCAAACAGGAGTTTGTGGCCACACCTACAATCCTATCACTAGGACAGTTAGGAGTCATTCTTGATTACATAATCTGTCCAAGGCCAGACTTGGTTATGTAAGAACCTGTCCAAAAAAAACCCAGCCTGGTCTACAGAGTGAGTTCCAGGACAGCCAAGGCTACACAAAGAAACCCTGTCTCGAAAACAAAACAAAACAATACAAACAAACAAACAAAAAAGCAGGGTTGGGGAAAGACCACACAAAGATAGAAAATAATTACTTACCCAAGGCTGACCACACAGATATGTGGCATATTTAGTTCCACAGGGCCACATACACAAAGGAACCCCATACTTGTCAGCGGTCACCTGCCTGGGAATCTGAATCATTTTTGAGCTCAGAGCTGCATTTTCATCTTGTTCTGGGCTCTGAGAACTAAGTAACCAGTCCTGACTGTGGCTGTAGGTTCACAATGCCACAACACAAGTGTCTCTCATTGGTGTTTCTGTTCCTGAGTTCTGCCTACAGAAATGATTTCAAATCTTGGGTAGATGAGGAAAAACAAAACATTTCAGTGCTAATTTACTATGTTTTAAGAGAATGGATGTCTTAAAGGTCCAGAGGCTGTGGTGGCATTGGTGGGACTATAAGGACTGAAGCCACCCGGTTCATTCCTTGCTTTCCTGTGTGGATGCTGTGCTCCATCTCATGGGAGATTGGGTTCCCTTGGGGATGGAAGGATGAGAGCTTCTGCCTTCAGGTATTCTTAGGAGCCAGGGGGGAGGCATGGTGTCAATAGATCAGTATGCAACAGGCACTTGATAAGTAACCAGCACCTTTGACCCACATGGTTATGTCTTGACAGCAGGACCCAGGGTCACGTTCATTCTTTTTTATTTTTAACATATGGTCTCACTATGTAACCTAGGCTAGCCTAGATCCTGTGGTCCTCCTGACTCAGCCTGAGGGCTGGGATTATAGACACATGCTCCTAGCCCCAGCTTTATTATTTTCAGTGAATGTGTATTCACTTCCTCTTTCTGTCATCTCCCTTCCCACCCTCCACACACACACACACACACACACACACACACACACACACACACACACTAGCTGCCCAGAGTCTTACTTCATGGTCCTGCCTAGCCTGCAGCTCTCCGTGTAAATCATCCTGGCCTCAGGTGCAGCATTCCTTCAGCCTTGGTTTCCCACGTGCTGAGATTACAAGCATAAGCCAACACTCCCAGACATCCCTTGTTCTTACAGGACAGCAGCAATATGGTGCCTTCAGAGAGGTGAACTGATGAAGGTGCTTGCTGTCATTTGGAGCCTGAGGCTCGGAGCTTGATCCTTGGAACATGGTACAGGGTGAAAACAGACTCCTACAAACTGTCCTCTGACCTTCCGCACACATGATGCAGCATGCACATGCCCAGACACATAAGCATACTCATAAGAAATAAGTTAATTGATTAACTGAAACACACACCAAATGAGAGACTAACTCAGTGGGTTTGTTTGCCATATGAGCATAAGGTCTGAGTTCAAATCCCCAACATAAAATTATTTGGAATTCCATCACCCCTATGGGGAGTGAGGTGGGGGGGGAGAGAGGGAGGAAGAGAAGGAGAAAGGGCTGGAGAGAAAGAGAGACAGAGACAGACAGAGACACAGAGAGAGAGAGACAGAGAGACAGCAGAACATAGTGGGACCTCATTGGAGAGTGAGCAGAAGCAATGGCCACCCTATATTCTTCAGGGACACCCAGCTGAGCATACTGTGGGCCGTCTTCACCCTAGGCATAAACCTGGCCTCTGAGGCCAGCTGTTCTCCAGGACTAGACACCGTGACATTTGCTGCTGACTAAAAACTCTGCATCACGCTGCGTCCTTAACCTTCTGTGTCTCAGCTTTCCTATTTGAGACTTGGTTTAAAAAACTTATTTTTAACAGTTTCAGGCTCTTATTTATACCCACAGGCTGCTAACAGAATCTGCTCCAACAATCAGTGGGGGGAATGAAACCAGAGCCACCCGGTGCCTCCCCCAGCAGCCTTGTGAGACCAGCAGGCAGGTCGTGAACACTGGGCCCCAGCAGCTTTCAATAAAGGCAGAGCCCTGTTCTGAGAGAAGCTCACAGTCTACTTCAAAGCCTAGCTGCAGAGCCCACAAGAGTCTAGACCTTAAACCCGCACCACCTTAATCAGCTACTGGGTCCAGAGATTCATGGGAACTGAAATTACAAGAACTGGAAGCCCAGGCAAGGGGTTAAACTCCCAGTGCAGGACCATGTTCTCTGGGCAAGTTACTCCTCATCTAAAGCTCTGGTTGCCTTAAACAATAGCCTTAAGCTTTCAGGTTACAAGTGGATGGGCTTATGTTCAGAGACTGACACAAGCTCTTCCCACCTGTGTCGACAGTGCTACTGCCTCTAGCCCTAGAGGAATCAGGGTGACCAACAAGATCTGGACCCAAAACCCTATGCTGGGCAGGGCAATGCAGAAGGCAGCTGTCCCCAGGGAGGTGCACATGGCCCGAGGCCAGCCCTCCAATCAGAAAGGTCTGCCTGGACAGGGCTCTCCTGGCTCCCCTTGCCCACAGAGCCCATTAGCTCTGCAGGACTCAGTGGGGACAGAGCCAAGGGCGAGGGTTCGGTGTTTCAGACCAAAGTCACTTTCCGTGAAGTCACCTCACTTTGACAGAGTTAGGGTGTTCTCTGAATCCCATCTAGGAGTCCAGTTCCACCTCCCAGATCTGCTGTAGTTGGCAAAACAGGAAAGGAGATATGCTTGATTTTATTTAATTTGTTTATGAATATAAAAGTGTTCATTAAGGAACATCTGGAAATATAGAAAAGCATAAAAAAGAAAACAGAAATTGCTCACAAGGTAATTGCTGGGGACATTTTGTTCAAATCCTGGGATATTTCAAACAATACATGTGTATGCATGGAAACGTGCATATGTGTGTATACATAAAATCAGATTACATGGTAAGTTATACATGTTCTACATGCGTACAGGTAGTTAGATCACAGAATAGATTATCTTAAAATCTTGTTTAATATGTTGTGGAATTTTATGACAATATTATTCTCTACAGTATTTGAACATATAAAAGGTAAATAACTTCTAAAATCAGTATTATTAGACTGAGATGTGGCTCGGTTAGTGGAATACTTGCTAAACATGCACAGAGCCCTGGGTCTGACACCCAGAACCACACACAAATGCTGTGTGGTGTAATTATGTTATCCCAGCATCTGGAAGAGTGAGAGTCAGGGACATCCTCAGCTACATAGCAAGTTGGAGGCCAGCATGGGATAGATGAGACTCTATCTCAGTAAATAACAAAGCAAATGCAGCCAGCTTTGTATGCCTGTGAGTTCAGGTATACTGTTGTGTCATTGCTGCCTGCACCAAGAAAGAAAATGTCTCTAACCACCTACTTAATGTTCCCTGGAGCCTCTTGTAGACAGGTGATGACCTTCAGGTCCCAGGGTCACATCCCTGGAGCCTGTCATGGCACAGAGCTTTTACCTTAGCTTGGCTAAACATAAATGAACCACAGAGTATGAACTCTTGCTTGGCACACTTGACACTTGCCTCTGTTGTTCAGTCTGCCACAGCTTGTCCCTTTTCACTAGTTTGTAATATTCCACTGCATGCTGACTGAAAGTTATGTTTGTCTACTGAGGGACCACTGGATTGTTTTTTGATGTTTTTGTTTATTTTAACTGTTGTAAACAGAACTTTGTACTCTTTTTAAGCTTATAAATGAGCCGTATCACACACAAGTGTGGGCTTAGCTCGTGTTTTTCTTTCTTGGGGCATCTGAGATGGGGAAACTGAGGAATGAAAAGATGCATGGGTAAACCAGAAGCCTTGGAGTGGGTCAGAGCCAGCTGGGAGGAAACCCAGTTTCAAAAATCTCAAAATCCCACTATTGACAGGAAAGATGCCTCCTCTCATGATATGCTGATTAGAGAATGTGGTGATTTGAATATGCTTGGCCCAGGGAGTGGCACTATTAGTAGGTGTGGCCTTGTTGAAAGAAGGGTATCACTGTGGCAGTGGGCTCTAAGAGCCTTCTTCTAGCCATGTGGAAGCCAGTCTTCTCCTATTTGCCTTGGAACAAGATGTTGAACGTCCCAGCTCCTCCTGCACCATGTCTGCCTGGATGCTGCCATGTTCCCATCTTGATGATAATGGACTGAACCTCTGAACCTGTAAGCCAGCCTCAATTAGATGTTGTCCTTATAAGAGTTGCTTTGGTCATGGTGTCTGTTCACAGCAATGGAAACCCTAAGACAGAAGTGCCCCAAAATTATTCTGCATTCAAACATCCTATGAAAACCAAACTGCGCAGGACACAAAGGCAGCCTCATGTTCATGGAGCTGCTTCAGTTTGATTCCTCCACCAAGCTTGGGATTGTGTGTAAACATGTCTATGGTTTTCTACACATTCAGACCGTAATACTAACCATCACCGGTGGTGGCCAGTTTAGACTTCTAGGCCATACCATCCTTCCTGAGGGCCAGGAGGAATGCTGGCTTTACAGTCTCAGCATAGCCTGGCCCAGAGCAGGAAGCCTAGACTTGGCTACGGCAAAACCATTCAGAAGACTCAGCCCAGAAATGTCCAGTGAGTTCACCAAAGCCAGTCTCCCCACAAGGATGCAGGTACATCTTTTGGGGACTTCTGAAGGATGATGAGTCACCGAGGTAGCTGCTTCTAAAGAGATTGAGCACAGCCCATGGAGCTAGCAGAGTCCAGGGAAAGATGAGGACAAAGAGATGCTCACGAGAAAATTCCAGATGAATCAGAGCAGTGGTTCTCAACCTTCCCAATGCTGTGGCCCTTTAATACAGTTCCTCATGCTGTGGTGACCCCCAACCATACAATTATTCCATTTCTATTTCATAACTGTAATTTTGATACTGCTATGAATTGTAATATAAGTATCTGATATACAGGATATCTGATATGAGACCCCTCCAAAAGGGCTAAGACCCACAGGTTGAGGACTTCTGCTCTAGAGCTTCCTGGGTTCCTCCACAAATTCCTGATGGGCATAAAAAGAACTCAGCATTAAAACTGGGCCCAAGTTTGTTTTGCTCCTGAATTAATTAGCTCTAAGTTATAGGTCTGTTTGATAGAGCTTCCCTGTATCTTTAAAGATTTACTTTAATATATATGTATAATTTATATATATATGTATATATAATATATATAATATAAATATAATATATATGTATAAATAATCATACACACACATACACACACACACACACACACACACACATATATATATATATATATATATATATATATATATATATATATATATGACTGTGTATGTGCACATGCATTCAGATACCCGTAGAGGTCAGAAGAGGGTGTTAGACACCCTGGAGCTGGAGTTAAACAGTGTTGACTAGCTGGATTTGGGCTTTGGGAACTCGAACTCAAGTCCTTTGGAAGAAGAGCAAGTACTCTTAACTGCTAAGCCATCTCTCCATACACCCTTAATCTTTTCAAAATGGCACTTTATATTTATTCTTTGAAAAACTCATGCAAGTGTACAATGTATTTTGATCCTATCCCTTTATCTTATTTAATCCCAAATAATCAAATATGGTTATCCACATTCAACAGATGAGAAACCCAAGGCTCAGAGGAGTTAAGAAGGTGGAGCTGCCTCAGTCATTAAAGTCCTTGCTATGCAAGCATGAGAACCTGAGTTTGATCCCTAGAACCTATAGATAGAAGCGGATCCTCGTGGGCAATCCCAGCACTGAGGAGGCATAGACAGGAGGTTCCCTGGAACTTGCTGGCCAGCCACCCTAGCCAATCTCTAGGTTCTAGTTTAGTGAGAGACTCTGCCTCAGAAGAACAAAGTGGAAGAGGGAGGAAGAGATGGTTCGGTTGTTTAGAGCACTTGTTGCTCTTGCAGAAGACCCCGGTTTGGTTCCTAGCACACACCTGATGGCTCACAAACATCTGTGACTTCAGTTCTAGAGGATCTGATGACCACATCTGGTCTCTGTGGGCACCAATATGCATGCAGGCATGCATACATACATACATACAGTAAAGTACTTGAACACATAAAACAAAACTTTAAAACTCAAAAAAAAGGGGGGTTATGATTGAGGAAGACACTGAGCATGGACGCTGGCTTCCATGTACATACATGCATGAATACCCACACTCGTGGCCCACAGAAACATAGACACACATATAAAAAGAAAGAACAAAGGAGCAAAGAAAAGGGTTAGCTGTCAAGACCACATAGTTCTTTTCCAGAGGATCCAAGTTTGCTCCTCAGCACCCAAATCAGGTGGCTCACAACTGTCTCTAACTCTTAGTTCTGGGGGGGTCCAACACCTCTGGCTTCCTTGCACCTGCATTCTCATGAGTACAATCACATGCACAAACACACACACACACACAAACACAATGTAAAATAATATAAATCTTTAATAAGAAAGGGAGAAATAAAGTACATAAGAAAGGAAGGGAGGGACAGAAGGAGGGAGAGGAGGATGAAGGGCTTGCCTGAGGCCTCAGAGTGGTCTGAACTCCCAGGAAACACACTCCGTAGAGATTTGAGCTAAAAGCCTCTCCTGAATCAGAGAAGCCTCTCTGCATATGTGGCTAGCAGGCCCCGAGGGGTACATCCTCACCCTATACTATATCTAGCTCAGGTGGAGCCCAGAACAATTCTCTGAGCACAGTAGTCTAGACCCTCCTACAAGTTCTGCTCAGCCCCAAGAGCCCTTCTTCCTTGGACCAAACCCAACACTCATTCTTCTTTTTTTTTTTTTTCATAAAAAAGGGGAGAACTGGTCTCTGGGTTGAGATCCCTGGACTCCCTGCACTTGAAATTATTGGGCTGAAGTGTGCCTCTGTCCACAACTGGTGAAACCAAGAAATGGAGAGGCCATTCTCTTGGAAAACATGTGTTTTCTTTTTATAGAAGTGCCTGTGCAGTTCTCAAGCTTTGTCTTTTAATATGGAGAAAGAAAGAAAAACCAAAACACTGTAAAGCTGCCTCTCTGAGGCACACTTCAGTCTAGAAAATCTGGACTGTTGCAAACAAACTAGGTAGAGCCTCAAGCCTAGGGCCAGGTACCCACTGCTGCCAACACCCAGCACATAAGACCCGGAAAGAGCCAGTAATATACCTTAGGGTATCCCAAGGAGAGCAGTATGTGCAGACAAGAGAGGCACTCTCGATGCACAAGGCTGGTTTCTTCAGAACTGTATATGAGGACACTGGGTGGTCTCTCTCATATACATTCTGTCCATGAGAGTGGCTTGTTGGCAGGCTTGGTCCAACAAATTAGATGCTTGGAAATCACCTAATTTTCCATGTTCTTCAAAGGCTTCATAAAGACTATCTTCCCAAACCCACTCCTGACTCCCGTATAAAGACAGACAGCGTGCAGATGATGCACAACCTACAATGTTTCATTTCGGGGTTGATCTTGTAATGGTGCAGAAGCAGCAGGCATCAGCAGAAACAGTACTTGAGATTTAGAGTTTGATCTTTTCCATTCTGGTGATAATGCGACAGAAACACCCTTTCTCAAGACTGGCCATCGCCAGGGCAAACTACATGCTCCTGTGTGCTGAGTTGATAAGCCAGGACATTTAGTAGATTAAGCAACCCCCATGATGTCTTTAAGCCACAGCGGGTCCTCTGTATGAGCCATTATTAAAGGTTAAAGAACATTGTATGTAATGGTCTCGGTGAACAGGTTGGGGTGGGGACATCAGGCACCTCCAGAAGGCTTAAGGGAGGTCTCCAGGCTAGGAATAAAATAAAGAATGATGAACAGGGCAAGGCTAGCAAGCAGCGATGATCGCGGAAGGAACTATGTGCTCCAGCTGAGCACCGCAGATTAAAGCAGAGAATCAGAACGAGGGTGTGGAAGGACTGTCTCTGTGTGTGTGGAGGGACAGTGCTGTCCACAGTTGCTAGGAGGAGCACTGTAATTGCACATCTGAGCATGTACAGGGGCTGGAGAGACGGCTCAGTGGTTAAGAGCACACACTGTTCTTCCAGAGGTCCTGAGTTCAAATCCCAGGAACTACATGGTGGCCCATATCCATCTGTAATGGAACCCGATGCTCTTATCTGGTATATCTGAAGACAGCAACAGAGTATTCAGATACATAAAATAAATCTTTATATATATATAAAAAAAAGTCTCCTCGCTCCTCGCTGGGCAATGGTGGCGCACACCTTTAAACCCAGCATTTGGGAGGCAGAGGCAGGTGGATTTCCGAGTTCTAGGCCAGCCTGGTCTACAGAGTGAGTTCCAGGACAGCCAGGGCTATACACAGAAACTTTGTCTCAAAAAAAAACCAAAAAGTCTTCTCTTCAAAAAAAAAAGAAGTTATGTGCGGACTTTCCTGGAAAGTGGCTGTCAACAAATAGGCGCTCTCATCTCTTGGCCTGCAGACCTCCGAAAGGGGCGCTCACACTGCAGGGCTAGCCTGGGCTCTGCATTTTTTGGACCTGGGCTGAGCACCCACCAGGGCCACATCGCTCCTTGTACAGAGGGAGGCTACAGTCCAAAGTAGGAGGGGCCTCAGGTTCCCGGTGCCACGACTCCGCCACCAAGACAGCTCTGGCCAGGCCTCGCTAGGGACCTAGAAGGCCTCACGCTCACACCTTGAAGGGGTACGGAGAGATCAGAAAGGTAAGATGTGCGACCACAGCGCGGACAGCCTTGAGGATAACACACGACCCTCACGCCCCACCCCGGAAGCCGACTAGCGGTAGACGTAGGGCGGGGCCTCTCGCGCTTAGGGGCGTGACTTCTAAGCAGCTTGCGCCGGAAATGAAGTCCAGGGTGCGGCAGGCACTGCGGCCGCGCTTCGCCGCTGAGAGGCGGGGCCATGTCTAGAGGCGGAGCCATGCACAACTGGAGGTGGAGCCACTGGGCCACCATCTGGGACTTCCGGGGTCGCGGGCGGTGCTGGCGGAATGGAGCCTAGGGTGGGCGGGCGCTGGGTTAGCCCTCTCTGAATGCAAATTTACGGCCTAGGCAGGCTGCGGCTCCCGGACCAGGCCTGCGTGACGTGACGAGGCGGGGCCTAGGTATGTGGGAGGGGCCTGGCGGAGCGCTCTCCCAACCTACGGACGGGCGGGAGGCGGAGCCTCTGCGCGCGGCCTAAATGAGTTTGCGCAGACTCAGGGCCAGGCTGCTTCCTCACGTGCTGCAGGCAGGCGCTCAGCCTGTCACTGTTGACCCTGGGGCCTGATTTCACTTGAATCAGATTTTCATTTAAGTTAGACTTTTCTGTTCTGAAAGCTTTCCTACCCTTCCTCTCAGAAACCAAACCAAACCGCCAGATAGTTGGAATTTGTAAACCTTTAGCAAGAAGGAAGAAAAACGGGAAACCCTCATGCACCTCGGGAGATTTTTCCTTTTTTGAGGCTGTGTAGGCGGTATAAAGATTCTTGCGTGATTGCAATAACACTTGTGAATACCTTAAAAATATCCAGTTCTTGATCTGGGGGATGTAGCTCAGTTGGTAGAGTCCTTTCCTAGCAGACAGGAGACTTTGGATTCCGTTCTGGTACCAAACACACACACACACAAACGATAATTTTCCAACTCAAAAGTTACACGTTACTGGAGAAAATTTAGAAAGTTGAAGAGAATTTTTAAAAACCTGATCAAAAGCCGGGCAGTGGTGGCGCTCGCCTTTGATCCTAACACTTGGGAGGCAGAGGCAGATGGATTTCTGAGTTCGAAGCCAGCCTGGTCTACAGAGTGAGTTCCAGGACAGCCAGAGCTATACAGAGAAACCCTGTCTCGAAAATAAAAACAAAAACAAACAAACAAAAAACCTGATCAATAAGCCAGGTAGCGCCAGCACTTGGGAGGTGGAGGCAGGTGTATCTTTGCATTTGAGACCAGCCTGGCGGTCTACAGAGCAAGTTCCAGGACAGTCAGGGCTATGTAGCGAAACCTTGTCTCAAAACAAACAAACAAACAAACAAAAACTCTGATCATTTAAGATCTCTAGTGTTAACATTTTGACATGTTTCTATTTTTACAATTCTATGTATATTTGAAACAGAAGTAGGGTCAATACTGTACAGTACTAACTTGCCCTTTGTCTTTTTGTGGCTGGTGTTGCGGTGAGGGTCTGACCATAGCCCTATTCGTGGCTATACACAGCTCTAGATGGGGAATCCCTTTGTTATTTAACACTCATCTCGTTATTGGATCTTAGCTTTGCCAGTTTCATCTCTTCCTTTCCTCTGGTCTGTGACATGCCTGGATGGGGAATGTTATTAGTCAAATATGCATATACTAGACCGTCTTGTTTCCATCTCTCTCTCTCTCTTTTTTTTTTTTTTAATGGTTTTTCAAGACAGGGTTTCTCTGTATAGATAGCCCTGGCTGTCCTGGAACTCACTCTGTAGACCAGCTGGCCTCGAACTCAGAAATCCACCTGCCTCTGCCTCCCAAGTGCTGGGATTAAAGGCGTTTCCATCTCTTTTAAGATGAGTTTTTTTTTTTTTACATTTAAAAGGTAACAAATGTTTTAACAAATTATAAGTCACTTGTAGCCAAAAAATAGATACCTAGTGTCCAGATTACATAAAGAGCTAAAACTCAACAATGAAATCCCTAATTTAATTATGTGCAAAGGACTTGAATGTTTTCAAATACTATGCAGCTGTCTAAGACCCACACTGCCAACAAGATGCTCATTGTGGCCAATCAACAGGAGGAAAAACCAAACCAAATTCACAAAGTCGCAAATACACACACACACACACACAACAACAACAACAACAACAACAAAAGACTAAACACAAACAATTTGAAAAAGTGGAAAAAATTAAAAAGTGTTGGCAAGTATGTGGACAATCTGGAACCTTTTCACATTGCTGGTACCAATGCAAAATGACGTAGCTATAGAAACCCTTATGGAAAAGTTAAAGCTACCACGTGACCCGGCAATTTCACTTGTCAGTATGTATCCAAAGACTTGAAAGCAGGAATGTTGTCAGGCTGCTGTGCACTCCTGCTCCAAGGAGAGGAAAGGCAGAAATTCTAGAAACAGCCCCACGGGGTCATGGATGGGTCAGTGGGTGAAGCTGATAGCATAAATACATACAAAGGGACATCATCAGGCTTAGAAAGGAATCAAGTTCTCCAATCAGCTACAACAGAATTGAACCCTGAAAACCTGCTAGGTGAAGAAAGCTAGACACAAAGTATCCAATCATGAGATGCGTTCAACAGTTCCAACAGGCAAGCTTGTAGACAGGACGGTGTTATCAGGCTTTGAGGCCAGAGGAGGTGTGGAGTTTTTACCGACCAGATGAGTTTCAGCTTGGGATAATGAGAAGGTGTGGGAATGGATGCTGATGGCTGCATAGCAAGGAGAGTATGCCTCATGCTGTAGAAACAGTACATAAAAAAAAAAAAAAAGCTTATTAATATTCATGTCTCCTTCCACCTCCTTGAGGTAGGGCCGCTCATTTCTGCTGCACAGTACACTCCACGCTTGCGGTTGATTCTCCTGTTTCTGACTCCCATCTTACAGAAGTGCTGAGATCAGATACACATCTTGATGTAAACCAGACTTTTTATGTGGGTTCCAGGGATCAAATTCAAGTCCGCAAACTTGTGTGGCAAGCACCCTTACCTCTTGAGCCCTTTAGC
Source organism: Mastomys coucha (assembly GCF_008632895.1). Lineage (NCBI taxonomy): Eukaryota > Metazoa > Chordata > Mammalia > Rodentia > Muridae > Mastomys > Mastomys coucha. Next base: position 16,491,234 of record NW_022196893.1, on the reverse strand, counting down.
CAGCTTCCTTAATATTTGTTACAAATATTTTAACACCCCCTAAAGGTATTTTGGGGGAGGGAAGACTTTTTGGAGCAAGAGCGAGAGAGAGAGAAAGAGAGAGAGAGAGACAGAGACAGAGACAGAGACAGAGACAGAGAGACAGAGAGTGTGTGTATGTACGTGTTTGTGTATACATAGAGGACAGAGGTAGACTTCAAGTGAATTCTTCAATTATTCTCTGCCTTATTATTTTTCCCACCTTATTTTTTGAGACAGTCTCTCATTGAACCTGGAGCTCAACTTTTGGATTAGATTGGCTGACCAGCAAGCCCAAGGAATCCTCCACTCTCTGCCTTCACAGTACTAGGTTATATGCTAAACCATGGGGGAGGGATAGGGTCTTTTTCTCAGATGTTAATCCCAGTCCATAAATCTCAGGCCCATTGAGGTGCCCCTCCAGGTGGCTGGGGATTGCTTCATTCAGGCTTCTCTGTAATAACCTCCAAGCAGGAAAGCAAGCTTGATTTGGAAAAGCAGTAAATCATTAGTGATCTTTATCTGAACTTGATCTTTTCTATTTGAACCACCAAAACACTGCCCCCCCACACACATTTTCTTCTCTAAATACCATACATTTATTGCTGACAATTCTGATAAAATAACAAACAGAACTACAAGTTGGAGAAGCCGCCATTGTCAAGGTCTCCTCTATTCATGGCACATACTTAGCCACTGTGACTATATGCCATGTTGTATTACCTTTGTCTCTACTAACAGGCAATAAAAAAGTCTCATGTTTCAGTGTTTCTGCAGCAAATTTTAATGACTTCATGCCATCCATTGTTTGGATGTCTCCTCTCTACCTTCTGTACTTAATTCTTCACTGTTGGCTATATGGGTGATTGGCATACAGGCTGCAATGAGCGTCCTGTGAGTCTCTTGCTCCTTCTGTGCCCCTAGAGAAGCTGTAACTTCAGAGAAAATCAGCCCTCTCTTGTTCTGTTTTAATCTTTTTATTTTTTATGTGTATTTATATTTTGCTTGCATGTGTGTCTGTATGGGTGTCAGATGTTGGAGTTACAGACAGTTGTGAGTTGCCATGGGTGCTGGGGATTGACCCTGGGTCCTCTGGAAGAATAATCACTGCTCTTAACCGCTGAACCATCTCTCTGATGCTTATTTTGGTTTTTGAGACAGGGTTTCTCTGCGTAGCCTTGGCTGTTCTGGAACTCACTCTGTAGAGCAGGTTGACCTCATAGACTCTATAGGTCTGTCTGCCTCTACCTCCTGAGTGCTGGGACTAAAGGTGTGCACTACCTCACATGGTGAGAGTCAGAACTTTCAAAGCTCTTGCATGCATCATCATCCTGGTACCCAGGAAGGGAAAAAATGTTTCAGCAGCATATGTGACAGTAGATTTTGTTTTGATTTTTAATAGTTTTTTTTTTTATGTGTATGGGTGTTTTGCTTATATGTATATCTGTGTACCACATGTGTGCCTGGTGCCCACGGAGGTCAGAAGAGGGTATTGGATCCCCTGTAACTGGAGCTACATAGGTTGTGAGATGCCTTCTGGGTACTAGGATTCAAACCTGCTCTGGAAGAGCAGCCAATGCTCTTAACCGTTAAGCCATCTCTCTGGTCCATTTTGATTTTAAAACAGGATTTTGCCATATTTCTTTGGTTGGCCTGGAATCTCTGTATGGATCAATCTGGCCTCAAACATGTGGGGATTCCCCTTCCTCTGCCTCTTCAGTGCTGGGCCTCCATGCTAGCTGAGTATATGTGAAGCATCTCACTGTGAGAAGAGCTTTGGGGGCAGAAGCAGCATGTTGGAGAATGGTCCTGCCTGAGGCTGTGGCCCACTGTGGACCCCTGCCAACTTAACCTTTGCTGAGCAATCCTGGAGACAGGTGGCCAAGGAGAATTGGGGCTCTGAGCGTCAAAGAGCTTGGCTCCACTCCTGGCTGCTCCCAAGGCTGCCGAGCCTGTCACTGCTTGTCCTGATTGCTGTCCGTCAGGTAATGGGCTGGTTCTCAGGTCTGGCTTGTGCAATGCTCTCCTATACTCCCAGGCTCACCGAGTTCCTATTCTCACTTGGAGGGTGGCAGAGGCAAATCTTGGCTACATCTTGGCCAATAGGCAAGACCTCTAAAAGAGTGGGCGTGGCCAGAAGGCGGCTTTCTTCACAACAGCACCAGTGAGTCCTGTGAGACTGACTCTTGCCATCTGTCCATCCTGACCATGAAAAAGCCCTGGGTATCCTTAAGAGCAAAGCGTGGCTAGCTTTCTCACAGCTTTGCTGGAGCACCTCTCCCTCTCACTGTAAAGCTTCCTCTGAGCAGGGACTAAAGCTCTCCCCAAGCCCCTCTCAAACCTCCCCCCAAAAATTTGTGGCCCCTCCCTGTCCCCAAATCCTCTGGTTTGGGACTTGAAGCAGGCTGATCTCTGCTTCTCTCTCTGGCCTCAACACCGCCATTTCCTAACACACCCAGGGCAGACATCTGCTAGAGAGAAAGAACCACTGGCTTTTCCCTTGGAGGATGCTCTCCCTGGGAATCCAAATCCCAGCTCTTCCTGAGGATAACAATAGCAATTCAGGCCATTCTTGCTAGCTGTTCCCTCAGCCACCATGTCCTCTAGAAGGCTTCCCAGGATAATGGGGATGCATCCCTCAGCCAGGAGAAGTCACATGGACACTGATGGTTCTTCCTGCCTTTGCCACCGCCTCTCTTTGTATGGAGTCCCACCAGGCTGTGAGTTTCCTGAGAATAAGGAATGGCCTCCGCGTCCCCAGTGTCCAGCACAAGGCCTAATGTCTAGGTGTCCAGCTGTGGTCCAGGACCAGCCCATGAGTGGTAAAGATAGAGACTTGATAAGACACTTGATAAGCAAGTGGCTGAGTATAGACAGCTAAAGCAATATGGCTCCCGTATTAGTTCTGACCTCTCAATTTCAAACTTGTAGTCATTTGGAAACAGTTTGAAATTTGAGACACCATGGTGGGCATCATGTATGTCAGCTGTCATTCCTCAGGCAACATCCGCTCTTTTTCTTTGTTGCTAGTTTTTTGTTTTGTTTTGTTTTGTTTTTGGCGGGGTCTCTCACTGGCCCAGAACTCACCAAGTAGGCTAGGCCGGCAGACCCCCAGGGATTAGCTTAGTCTCCAATTCTCCAGCACTAAGATTATATAGGTGGACACTGCAGCATCCAGTGCTTTTGTCTATTTAAGATGGGGGTCTCACTCATGAATCTCTGGTTGGCCTGGAACTTGCTCTCCAGACCAGACTCTTCTCAGACGCTGAGATCCATCTGCCTCTGCCTGCAAGCTGAGATGAAGAAGGTTTACCACCATGCTCAGTTAACGCATGGCTTTGTGTGTGGGTTCTCAAGATGGAATTCATGCCCTTGTGCTTACAAGGCACGCACTTGACTGACTGAGCTCTCACCCCACCTCTCTGAGACAGCGGTAGCCTGGTTTGTGCTGTGGCACATCCTTTACACAGAAACAAATTGCCTTGCCTGTTACTTTTACTTTATGTGTTTCCTTTCGAATACTTGCTTCCAACAGGCAGAAGCCCTGGCTGTAGCAGCGAGTTCCTGACATCATCCCAGAGCATGGTGCTCGTGGTGTGCTGGCTGCCCCTACCCTTCCCTCAGAACCTATGGCTTCACATGGATGCACAGGGACAGGTGCTGCAGACAACTGGGGTCACTGGCATCGTGTGGGTACCACCTACACATCCACACAGACCTTCTACTTCCTGGTACCTCCAGAGGCTCAGGGGTTGAGACCTTCCTCCAGGCAAAATGGAACCCAGAGGCACCCTCCAGGAAAATGCACGCACACGTACATGCACACCAGCATGCGCGTGCGCGCACACACACTTGGAAACACCTAATGTCATGACCTGTCCCCATCTGCTACCACCCAGCATGACCAGCCCTGGCTGGCATTCACTCATCCAATTTTACAATCAGTATTTCTGTCCTGAGTTCTGTGGAGCCCCGGGGATAACAAGTTCCTGCCCCAGGGAGGAAGTGGTGAGGATCCCAGGACAGTGAGGATAGTCGAAACACTCTGAGACCAGAGCTGGGGCAGAAGATATAATGATGGTGGTGACCAAAACCGATCTGGGGCCCTCTCTCACCCTAGACACTTGCTCAGCACAGTAGGACCGAAACACAACCCCACCTACAAGAAGCCTAGATTTTAGTGTTCCTGTCCCTGGGCCTCCAGGCTAGGATACAGGTTCGATCCAGAAGTGCATCTGAAGACTGGAGGGCAAACTGCCTCGTGGTTTAAGGGAAACTGAGGCTAAGATTTGTCCCAGGCCCCATGGGAGTGATGTCAGTCCCCCTCTGCTCCCTGGCCAGCCGCTCCCCCACCATGAGCCTGCCTTTCCCACGGGGCCGGGGCACTCCTGGCAGCCCAGAGGTCTCCTGGCACAAGGCGTGGAGGAGGAGTGCGGTGGAGGGCATCTGGCAGCTAGGGGTGCGGGGGGCTCCTGGCAGCAGGGGGAGCCTGGGGGGAGGGGGCCTGGCAGGGGACGCAAGGGGCTCCCGGCGGCGGGCCGCCCGCCCAGACGCGCTGCCAGGCTGATTAGCATGGGCGAGGGGCGCTGGCGCAGGGGCGCCGCCGGCCGAGCTGGCACGTCCCGCGCGGGCCCAGCTGGCCGGGCCGAGACACAAAGCGCCTCAGACGGCGGCGGCGCTCGGCCATTCACGCGCTGGGGCGGCCGGGCGAGGGGTTCCCGCCGCTGGGGCGAAGAATAGCGCCTGGGCCAGGCGGGGCTTGGCCGTCCTGCGCTCCTGACCTTGAACCTTTGTGACTGGAGCGCATGCAAATCGCGGCGGGGCCGCGCCAAGCCCCGAGGGCGCTGCGCCTCCCGGTGTGTCCCGGGGAACAATGCACTGCTGTCCCCGTGCGGTGCTGCGGGCTGGGAACGGCGGCGCAGGCAGTGCTGCGAGGAATGCCGATGCGGACTTGCGCAGTGCCCGCGTGTGCGTGGGGAGCTGCGTGGGCACCGGGTCCGGACTTGTGCTCACTCTCTGCCCAGTAGGCGGCTCAGCCTCGCGCGCAGATCCAACAGGTTAAAACCAAGTCCCATTCCTGCTCTGCCCACATTTTTAATAAGAATAGTACTTTAAATCCTCCAATGATCAATAAGAAGATAAAGACCCAGGACCAGAGCGATGGCTCAGCTGGTTATGGCTTTTGCCACCAAAGCTGGAGATGTGAGTTCGACCCCTGGAATCCACAGGGGGGACTCCTCAAAGTTGTTCTCGGGCCTCCACGCACTCAAACCATGAACACTTGCACGCGCACACTTATAAATGTGAAAAATTAAGACAGAGAGGACTTGGTGGGGTTGTGCCTGTATTTTCTCTCTAGGGTGTCTCCTATTTACATTCACTATCTTGATTTTGAGGCCTAGGTTAAAGTTTTGTTGGGCTGTTGGGGGAGGTCCCCATTACAGAAGTAACCGCTTGTTAACAGGTTCTTCCCAGATCTTTAATCAGCTGCACCGGAAACAAAGACCTCACCAGGACTTGCAGGGCACAGCCTAGGAGGTTGTAGCAGGATACCCTTAGAAGCACTGTTTCCAGACTGTCTGTTGTGGTCACTAACTAGAGGAAGCCTGTCCTGATGTTCATGCGCACATTCCTGGCTAAGAGATTCCAGCATGTTCCATTGGTTTGAAACCAAGCCTCAGCCCAGCTCATCCTACAACTGACTAGGGACCCTTGTCTGTCAGAGTCTTGATGTCCTTGTCTGACAAGGGTCTGGGAACCCTGACTTGCTGCACTGAAAAGACTCAGAGTGATGGCAGGTCTCCTGGGGCTACCAGGCAGCCCTTGGTGTAAGGAGGCCTTGGTGGGCCTTCACACATGCATGGGAGAATGTGCTGGGGAGCTCTGCTCTGCCATGACCAGGGAACAGGATAGGAGCAAGAGATTAGGAGCAAGAGATTAGCAGATGTCCTTGAGCAGTCGACAGTTTCCCCAGGTATTAAGGGAGGGGTTGTGTAGAAAGTCTGAAAATCCTAAGTGCACTCTCTCTTCTCTCTGTCTCTCTGTCTCTGTCTCTGTCTCTGTCTCTCTCTCT
>NW_022196893.1:16477345-16485133 GCF_008632895.1 Mastomys coucha | reverse complement strand
CTCTCTCTCTCTCTCTCTCTCTCTCTCTCTCCTATCTCTGTAATGAAGGAGCATGACCAATGCACCATCTAGAAGAGTTTATTTGGGTTTTATGGTTTCAGAGAGTTGGAGTCCATGATGGTAGTTGAAGGCATGGCAACAGGCACAGATGACAGCTCACATCTCAAAACTACAGCCCAGGAGACAGAGAGCACACTGCCAATAAAAAGGCCTTTGAAGCCACAAGGCCCATGCCCAGTGACACACCTCCAACAAGACCACACCTCTGAATCCTTCCCAAACAGTTCTACCAACTAGGGACCAAGCATTCATATGAGCCTTGGGGAACTATTCTCATTCAAACTGCCACATAGGGTCTCACTATCTGGCTCTGGCTGGCCTGAGAATCCCTGTGTAGACCAAATGGGCCTTAAACTCACAGCGGTCTGCCTGCTTCTGCCACACAAGTGCTGGGATTAAAGGTGTGTTCTACCACACATGGCCCTACTAGCTTCCTTGGAGACAAATGACAATGAAGACTCTCTCTATATACAGGCAGAGCAGGGTTACACATGTCACATCATGCTGGAGAGGGCATGATGTCATTGGCTTCTTGTAGATGATCTGCTGAGGTATCCTTGGGGCCAGCAATTATGAGCTCTCCCCACCCCCCAAGCAATGCATGAACCCTGTTGTCCCTTGGGAAGTCCAGTCTTCATGAAGAAGAATGGATGGAGAATGCTATGTGCCTGATAAGTAAGGATGTGTGGTGTGGTGGAAAAGCATTGTTAGCAATGGATGATCCAGGAAGATTCCAATAAGGCTGGGTAGCTTCTACCAAGATACAAGAGAGTGGAGAGCACTCCATATGAGGGAAAAATGACAGGAGCACAGAGCGTTCCAGAGAAAGAAGATCTTCAGGAACCTACCATACAACCCTAACCATAACTGTAGAACCCTAAGCCTAAGCTTAGCCATAACCCTAACACCATAATGCCCCTAATCAGACTCTAGCCAAATCAGTAACCCTAATCCTACATCTAGCCCAAGCACTGAACTAGGACTAAAATGAATTACAAACCAATTCCTGACACCAACTGTACCAAATACCCTAATGCTGCGTCAGGATCTATTGCTAATGCCAGCCCTAAGATGAACCCTAGCTCTCACCACAATCATAACCCCAACCCTATGAAGCTCTATGTATAAGTTTAGACCTAATGCTAATCCTAACCCTAGCTCTAACCTTACCTTCAACCTACAACTAGCCATACTACACTCCTAGCCATAACCCTTACCCAGGCCCCAGTCATAACCCTAACCCTAGTGCTAACTGTAAGCATCACATAAGCCTAGCCCTAACTGTTCAGAACCATAACCCTAGCAGAAGACAAAGCTCTGTACCTGACCCATACATTGGCTCTAACCCTAGTCTTAACCCTAAAATGAATTAAATGTAGCCCAAATTCTAAACCCAGTCCTAACCCTAGCTCTAACCCCAGCCCTAACACAGGGACAAAACAGTTAAATGCCCGCAGATCTTACATGGTTACACTGCGTTGTATGACCCGGGGGCAGCTCATGGGATCCTTAGGGCTGTGGTGGTGCTGATGTCATGGGCAGAGCCCGTGTGGAGGTAGCAAGAGGCTCTGGCAAGGCCTTGGCTTCCACACCCAGCAGCGCTAATGAGGGTCTGTAAAGGCTGAGGGAAGGGGCAAATTCAGGAACAGGACAGGTGAGTGGTTCACTCCCTCAGAGACACACATTCAATCTCAAGATTCTTATCTTCTCCAACAGAAGGTGGCAGCTCACCCCTCTGATCCCAGTACTCAGGAGGCAGAGGCAGTCGGATCTCTTAAGTTCGAGGCCAGCCTGGTCTACAGAGTGAGTTCCTGGATAGCCAGGGCTACACAGAGAAACCTTGTTTTGGAAAGCAAAAGCAAACAAAACAAAACAAAGATTGTCAGCTTTGAAGAACAGCTGGCCTCTTGGGAGACAGGCAGGGTGGCTCTGATTCCCAGGGGCGAAGCTGGAGGCCAGTGAGCTACAGAGCAGTTTGTGATCATGACTCTGTGTCCTTGTGATATCCGCTATGGGGGACAGTTTGTATAAGGGATGGCTAGATGCTTACCCAGTTCAAGGGCCAGGCTGACTACTTGCAGAAGCGGGAACAGGAAACTCCTGTGTGGCTGGAGACCTGGGGTAGCCTGTCCTGAATTCTCAAGTCCACCGTCATCTTTAACAAAAGTGAATTTCGTAGGCCCGGAAGAGATTCCCTATAAGGCAGCACTGAAGGGTTGAGACCAGGCTGTCACCACAGCTGCTCCAGTGCCCCTTAGTCTCAGAACCCTTGGTTTTTCACAAGGCAGAGCTGGACGGACCCTTGGCATTGCAACCCCCACTTCCTGGCACACAGTAGTGGCAACCATGGCCCTGGTGGATTGGTCTGAAGCCAGGCCAGGCCAGCATGAGAAGCAAGTCTCCCGCCTTCTAAGTCTTTCCACTACTTCATTGGATTCCTTAGAAATTAGCAATGGAAAAGCCATCCCACACCTCCGTTCTGGGAGAGTCACTCTTTCCATCCTGGTCCCTTGAGAACACCTGGGGTTGGGGGCGGGGGAGGGAGGGGGGACCTTTCAGATCTCATGCAATGCAACGGTGCTGTGTTATGTCACCTGGGCCAGTTCACAGGACGCTTTGGGCTGTGGTGATGTGGCTGTGGTGTTGACATCATGGGTGGAGCATGACTTCTCTCTTAGCTTCCACCCCATGGGGTTGTGTATCCCATTCAGCTGCCCCAGGGGTGGCGGCGGCAGCAAAGCCCTGGAACTTTTCCTACCCAGGAAAGCATGGACACACAGCTGTGCCCACGGCAATCTGCCCTTGTTGGGAAGTACTAAGAAACCAGTGTTGCAGCTAGTGGACTGTGCTAAACCCTAGGCAAGCTGCCTCACCTGCCCAGCTTCTGTTTGCTTCTCCATAGACCCAGATAACAGCCATAGGATAGTGAGGAATCAGTAGGCAGCACAAGGTAAGAGTCTGGGATGGTGCTGGGCATGCAGTAAGTGCTTAGCAAATGCTTCAGCCACCTGATGCCCAGCCAGATGCCCGCCTCCCACTTCCCTCCCTTCTTCCTATTAACTGTACTTTCTGTCCGGTAGCTGTGCCACTTGCTGGCAAGAGAAAGAGAGAGAGAGAGAGAGAGAGAGAGAGAGAGAGAGAGAGAGAGAGAGTCAAACGGGACAGATTGTGATGTTAATACTAGCAGTCTAGCAGGAAGCAGCAGAGGCCGGTCCAAACTGTCCAGAGTAACTTGTTGGAGTGTTCTGTGATGACCTAAACAGTCTTTATGCTGCACCCAACGTAGCTACAATTAGCTTGTATGACCACTGAGTCCCCAAAAATGGATGAGCAGGGAAATTATTTCATATATTATTCTGTTTCATTTTTAATTAAAATTAATTTGTGTGTGTGTGTGTGTGTGTGTGTGTGAGAGAGAGAGAGAGAGAGAGAGAGAAAGAGAGAGAGAGAGAGAGGAGATTGAGAATGGTAATGGTTGGTGTGTGCGTGTACCCATAGGCCAGAGTCTAGATGTAGAAGTCAGAAGACAACTCTCAGGAGTTGATGGAGACAAAGTCTCTTTGTTTTTTCTGCTGCTCTGCTATACTCCCAGCTATCAGGCCTCGAGCTTTCAGTTCGCTCTCCTTGTCTCCCTCCCATCCTACCAGAGGAGTGCTGAGATTACAGATTCATGCATGGCACCCAGCTTTTTGCCTGGGTTCCAGGGATCAGTCTCAGGTTTATGTGGCAAGTGTTTTCCTGTTGCTCCATCCCCTCCACCCTCATTTCACCTTAATGTAAATCCACATCACACTGAAGTCCTCCTGTGTGGCTGGCTAACGGCTGTGCGACTGGACAGCATAGATACAGAGACAAGACAATTCCTTCACACCAATGACAGCTATTTAAATTCACCAGGTCATTTCCTACCATTTCGTTCTAGGATGGCACATGCCTTAGACCTCTTTCTTTGAAAGCAGAGCTCATGACAGAGACTGGCCCCTGGGCTTTGGGTCAAGGGATGAGATCCCAGAGGAAGCCAGCTCAAGCATGCTTTACTATGTCAGCCCCTGAGGCAGGAGAATTATTTGTTTTATCGACTACTTTTCTCATCTTTCTGATCAAATACCCAGCAGGAAGCAAATTGACAGGTTGGGGAGATGGTTCAGTCTGCAAACTGTCTTCTGCACAAACATGAGGGCCTGAGTTCAAATCTCCAGAACCCGAGTAAAAAACTGGGGGTTGGGGTGGATAGATAGCTTAGCGGTTAGAAGCTCTCAGGGGACCCAAGTCTGTTTCCCAACACCTATGTCTGTCCTGCAGCTGATGTTATTTCCAGCTTCAGGGGGTCTGAAAACTTCTTCTGACCTCTGTAGATACACACATACACACACACACACACACACACACAGACACACACACATACATACACATACACACACATATACACATACATACATACACATAAACACATACATACACACATATACACATACACACATACACATACACACACATACACACACACATACACACATACACACACATAAACACATGCAAACACAAACACACATATATTCACATACAAAGCAAATGAACACCAATGAGGTGTGGTAGTTCATGCCTGTAATTAATTTAGCCACACTAGTAAGCTACAGACAAGTTCAGTAGGAGACTCTTGTCTCAAAAGCGTAGATGGAGAAAGATTGAAAAACACACCTGATGCTGACACCCAGCCTCTGCATACACACACATACACACACACACACACACACACAGATGTACAAACATATATACATGTACATACACACGAACACATATATACACATGTTGACATCTCTACACTCCTGGGCTGGGTTAGTCTAGATCTTGTGCAGATTCGTTCCTGGAGGGGATGCCAGGAATGGCCACCACAGGCAGGAACAGTCTAAGTGGCACAGGTCCTCAGCTAACCTGTCACTGTGAGAATGGTTTGGAGGCTGTAGCTGAGTTAGGGTTGAAAAGGCCTAGGTGAACAGGATCTGCCCTCTGCAGGCCACTTCCTTCATCAATCTCATCGGCTTGTGCCTTTGGGAAGGTATTGTGCCAGATCTTGGAAGTGGTGACCAGCAGCTACAGTTACTATGATGACACCAGACCCAAGGCTGTGATGGACACTCAACACTTCCTATTTCACACATATTCCAGATGAGCAGCCTAGCTGGTCTGGGGGGGGGGTAGCTGTGGGGGGGTCTGTCCCTTTGTCCCAGGAGGATCCAATCTGATGGCTGGGCTCTGGGACCCTGTCCCTTTATCACATCGGGATCATGTCTAGTGACTGGGCTATGGGGCTCCAGTCCTCTGTCTGAAGAATGCTAAGCTCTCTACCGAATTACTTTTTTCTGGCCATGGACACGCATATCTCCATTTTGAAAACACCAGGAGGTACTGGTATGAGTAGTCCTGAGACCGACTCTTCCCTGCCCATAAGCCCAGGTCTTCTTGAGAATCAGGATCAGCACCCTTTGTGTTGATTTGTTTTTCTGCCTCATGCTACATAGGCAAGAGGAGGCCAGAATGATCAAGAGATGGTGTGGACTTGACACACCTGTCACCTCAGCATGTGAGCTTTCCTCATGACACTTAAGGTTGTCTAAATCCAAAAAAAGCTCATCTCTTTTCATCTCTACTGGAATTGAGCACATGAGATATCTCTTCCCAGCTGTAGCTGAGGCCTCAAATGAGTGGACTGTGAAATCTACCTCCTAGTAGATGAATCTTCCTGCTAGACTTGGGACTTCACATTCAACAAAGACTAAGGTTGTAGGGAGGGAGAGAGGAGCAAGCTAATAGCCACCCCTGAGCCTAAGTACCCCTCTTAGTTCTTATAGAGGTTTGAATGTGAATGGCCCCTAGAGACTCCTATGTTTGAATACCTGATTCTCGGTTGATGGAACTGTTTGGGAAGGATCAGGAGGTGTGGCCTTATTGGATGTATGTCCTTGGGGGTGGGGTTTGAGGTCTCAAAAGAATCATGGCATTCCTAGTGTGCTCTCTGCTTCCTGCCTGTGGTTTTAAGATATGAGCTCTTAGCTGTTCCTACATGATTCTAAGCCTTGGAACTGTACATGCATTTAAATGCTGTCTTTTATAAGTTGCCTTGGTCATGGGATTTTATCACTGCAATAAAAAGTTAACCAGTACAGTCCCTTCACATGAGGACACAGTTTCTCAGGTCAGGGCTTACTTCCCACCCTTTGCCAGCCACAATATCGTCTGACACTCACAGTCCATTGACATTTGAAGAGATGAGTCAACAAAGTCTGGACACAATGGAAGTCCCACAGAAGCAGTGCTGGTATCCATGTTGTTTGTGGCTGGTCTTCCAGCCTTATAAGATGACCACTAGACCAAGAAAGAAAGTCAAGTAGTAAAGTAAAAAAAAAAAAAAAGATTGGGCTATCACTGAAAAGGGTGGTTCTATAATCATAACAGAGAACTAAGAAGAGGCAAAGGTGTGACAGAAAACCATAACTATACTAGGGAAATATATAGGGAAATATCTGCAAAAGGTTGGGATGGAGCTCAGTAATGAAGCTCATTCAAGATCTATAGAAGAACTAGCAAGGAATGTATATATAGGGCCACTTTTCCCTGAGGTTCGGGGGCTGTATAAGAGCCAGAAGACAATCTTTTGGGGGGGGGAGCTACATGATTGAATATGTGAGAATGCCTTTGTTGGCCAGTTAGATGTTATCAAAGGACATGGGGGAAGGAGGCCAGGGGGAGTTTGATGAGACAAAACTCCAACTTCCAATATAGTGATGATAAAGTCTAATTTCAAAGCATAGAAATTAGGCTGGGGTAAAGATTGACATGAAAACCTCTTCATGATTGTAAAAGCCCGGAGGGAAAGATGTGACAGACTTGGAAATAACCTTGCTGGCTGTCCTGATGAGGGCATTGAGGGACGACTGCCCAGCAGACACTGCTGGGAATGTTCCAGTCCACGGATGTGTCTCTTCCTCCACACCTCTGGCAAAGCAGCTTCCCAGCATTGCAGAAAGTGGAGCTGGGGAGGACTGGCTGAGGCAGCCACCTTGGCTGGAGTAGCAAGTGGGTTTTTCTATAGAGACAGAACGCTATCCTGTAACAGAAATCATTATCCCTGACAGCGAACCTCCTCCTCCTGGAGGAAAGTGGCAGGTTCTGTGTGTACATCACAGTCACCTATGAATTATCCTTTCAATGCCCCTATGAACTGCTTCCAGAATCTTGTTGGCTCCCTTATTGATTAATGAATTAAATCAAACCATAGGTGGATTTATTTTCTCTTTTTGTGAGAAGCACGATTTGACCTCCAAGACTCTGGGTCTATAAGAATTTACATTCACAGTATGTGGTATATAAGTTGCAAAAAGAAAAAAAAAAAGAAAAAGACAAAAAACAAAACAACAACAAAATTAAGCACAAACACCAGTCTCTAAACAAAAGAAATGACCTACCCGATGAGGAGAGAAGGTGAAATCAACAGTAGGTCCTTTCAGTCTCAGCAGGTCCCTGCTGGCTCAGTTCCTGGTCTCTGCTCGCAGAGGGGCTGGTCAGGGGGAGGATTATCCCCCTCCCCCGACTGGCTCTGTCTTAAGAAGGGTTTTTGGGGTTTGGGGACTGGAGAAGGCTGCATGGGACATTGCCGGTGGCCAGGAGAGTGTGATGGGTTTTTAGGTCTGGGTGTTAGCAGATTGAGCATTGGTGGGGGTGGGGTTAGGT
>NW_022196893.1:16469619-16476972 GCF_008632895.1 Mastomys coucha | reverse complement strand
CTGGGTGTGGTGTGGGATGGGTGGGGCGGGTAGGTGTGATGTGGGTGGGGTGGGTGGGTGTGGTATGGTGGATGTGGTGGGTGTGGTGTGGTGGGTGTGGTGGTGTAGATGATGAGTGTCTGAAAGTGGTGTACCTGGGTGCTATTGTCTACGCCTTCCTTTATGCCTGTAATTCAGTTTCCAAGTGCCACATAGTGAGCCAAACCCCAGAGATCACCAAGTCCAGAGTTATCTGTCACTCAGCTCAACTCCTAGAAGCCCTCAAGACAGGGAGCGGGACAGCATTGAGGGGGAGCATATTCTCAGTTCCAGATGTGTTGCTGAAACCTCGGGATACTGGAGGCTGGGTGGACCCGGGTCAGATGCATGGCGCTCTTGGTAATTCACAATGCCAGGGTTCTGGCAGCTCAGGCCTCCTGTGGCTCTCGATGTCCTCTTCCCACATTACCGGAGACTTGAGGCTCGCCTCGTACAGGGCTAAGCATCACAATCCACTCCAAGGACTGTGTGGTTCTTGAAGTCTGGAGTTGAGTGGCTCAACAAGGACAGAAGCAGGGGCACGCCGAAAAACCAGGAGGCTGGCTTCATCAGGTTCGAGCTCGCTGCTGACCTTGACTGGAGCAGCAACAATCCCAAAAGGTCTGAAATGCAAGTTGGGCTGGCCAGTTTAGACGGGTCTTGGGCTGTTGGGTGGTGGCAGGATGGGGAAGTGCCTAGGTCTGGAGTGGGGCGGGGCACTAGGGGTGCATCCCTTACAACGGAGACTAGGGCTGCGGACAGCCCGAGGGAAGGGCGAGGTAACAAATGCTAGGGAAGAAAGGTGGAGAGAAAAGAATAGGTAGGTCCTGAGAACAGGTGGGAACGCGCAAGGGAGGGCGTGGGCTCAGGTGCTAGGAAGCTTGTGGCAATAGCGGGAGACGCCACAGAGAAGCCGGCAGGCCACTGCAGCGACTTGCCCGAGGCCAAGGGACAGCCCCTATGCCCCCCACCCCCGTGACTCATCTGCGTGACAATCTGATGGGCTGTGGAAGCCGTGGGAAGGCGGCTGGAAGGACACCTGAGTTCCCCACACAAGTTCCAACACGGCTCAGCGGGCGCAGGGGCTGCTGATCTCGGCGGGGGCAGCAGCATGCCAGGGCTGACTCAGGCGCGCCCTCCTGCAGACAGGCAGAGTCCGGCAGGGTGCTACCTGCCCGGGTCCGCCCCGGGTTCCTTTTGCTGGGACTGCTCTACAGGGTTCTACTGTTCACTCTAGGGGTTCTACTGTCTCCAGAGCTCGAAGGCATAAACTGACCCCAGGCCTCAGAGCGTAGGGATAATGCCTCGTGGGCAGGCTATAGAAAGGCCTGTGCTGAGTTCCTCTGCCATGCCATCTGCACTGTCACCAGTGTCATCCACGTGTTCACTCATTCCTGCGTCCGCATGCTCATTCCACGCCTGCTGGAATGAGCACGTTCCCTGCACCCAGCCTGCCCTCTGCCCTGGAACAGCGAAGTCAAGGTGACAAATATAAAGGCCAAAGCCCGAGAGACAACAGGGAAGGTGGAAAGGTGAGTCCCAAACTGGAGAAACCCTAGACTGACCTGGGCGGTACCCTGGGACAGCTGGGCGGGGCTTTGGGGTGTGTGCAGGGTCCTGACTGGGCGGAGCCTTGAGCTGGGCAGAGCCTAGGACTGAACTGGTCGAGGAGGAGCCTGAGCAGCCCTGGACTGAACTGCGAGGAATTTAGGGCTAGGCCTGGCCCTGAGATGGGCGGATCCCTTGGGGTGAGTGGAACCTTGGGTTGATCTGGGAGGAGCCTTGAGAGAGCTGGGCAGATTGTGGTGAGGTTGTATGGAGGGCTCATGAAGAGGCCAGAGTGTGGGAGTGGAGCAGAAGGGAGACATGTGGTCAAGGGCTTAGAGGTAATGCAGAGGTTGCAGAGAGGGGGTCGAGTGGAAGGGACCGAGGTGACCCCAGAAACCAGGCCAGGGTGAGAATGTGAAAATGAGAAGCTTCTAGCAAGCCAAGGTGAAAAGGCTGGAAGTGTGGCCCTTTGCATTCGGGTCTGAGTAAGTGGTAGGCATCAGGCAGAGAGAGGACTCCCAGCAGATGACCATGAGCCTCCTACCCTTGCCATAAGCCTTCCTCCAGCACACCGTCCTGACTGGACACTGCAGGCTGAGCCTCTGGCTGCAGAAGCTGTCCTAGGCACCAGGCCATGGTCCCTGCATCAGGCCTGCCCAGTGACTGATGTGACCAGGACTCACTCTGGCAGGCTGAGGACAACTCTGGGGTTAACATGGAGGGTTCGCTCTACCGTGTCCACCCCAGCATCCATCCTTCTGCTCCTGGCCTTAGTTCCATCCCCTGGACCGTATCTCCAGCAGGAAATCATTAAGCATGGGCTTTCTCAGTCACACTAGGGCTAGGGTTATAAGAGCACACAACAACTGCCCCAGCTACAGCTACAGCTTGCTGGAAGGTAGTCTAACCCTGAGTGGGGAAGGTACCAGAAGCTCTTGAATCTTGGAGCCTGTGGGGGCACAGGCCAGAGGCAGAAATAGTCTTCCATGGGACCTGTGAGCTCTGAGGGCTGCTGTCTCATGGCCCCCCTTGCTCTGGTCCTCCTTTCTTAGCTCCTCAAATATAGACCCCCTTTTTAAAAGGGCCCAGTCCAGCCCCTACCCTATGTATATCTTCCAAACCCAACTGGCCTGAGTGTCACTTCGCCACATATTCCCTGCTGAGATGAGATGACATAGGGTCAGCCTCTCTGTAACCCAGGAAGACCTTGGTTACCCATAAACCAGCCTTCTGCAGAGACCCTTCTGTGAATGAACCCCTTCTTGTCCCCATCCTCCTACAAGCTGGCCCCGAAGCACGGGTGTCCACACGTAAGCTGGGCTCTCTCAGGGAAGGGGATTCAAGCAGACAGAAGAAGAGAGCTCTAACCAGTGCAGAACGTCTACCCAGGGGCAGCTGGGTACAGTACTACAGGATGCTGGGAATGCTGTCTTAGATAAGGGTGCTTGTTTCCTTCCAGCTCAGGGTCAGGCCTGTTCTCTAGCACTCTAGCTGGCACTTCCAGCTCAGTTGGCTTGTGGCCAAAGCTGCATCTGTCCCAGTGGCAGCGAAAAGTGCATTTCCCACACTCTCAGAGGCGCCCCTGGGGGTGGGGGACTCTTGTGTTGCCGTGGGGGCTGCTTGCCCAGGGACATAGATGGGCGTCCTGCTGTTCTTAGTGCCCTGAAAACCCAGATGAGTGACAGCGATCCCAGAGTCCCCATCTAGGGTGCTGCCGGCCCCCTTCCTTCTCCCCTCCTCCAGCCCACAGCCACAGCGCCAGTTTGCACCCCCAGAGGTTAAGAGACGCGGCCGGCCGCTGCAGGGCGTGGCAGCTCAGCCACGACTGGCCTAGTCTAAGCTGATGTTCCGCCAAGGAGGCCCTTTGGCTGTCGTGAGCACCTAAACAGCCCTGCCTTTGTACTAGTGGCCACAGGCACTGTTTGCTTAGTGCCCAGCTTGTTTTTCCCAGGCTGAGCTGGGCAGGCAGAGGCCCGGGAGCCATGGAAACAGCACAGGCCACCTGTCTTGCCCAGCCCCGCTTTCTGCCCAGTTGCTTTCTCAGTCTCTTCAGACCTCCTGCTGTACTGGCCCTGCCCCAGCTGCCCCTGTCCCACCCCCTCACTAGCTAGGCTGGGTGCAGAGACAGCCAAGGGTTTCAGGGGCCCTGGGGTCGGTCGCACAGATCCTGGGGTCAGCTAGGGCATCCTTAGCACCCAGGCGGTTGACTGCATGCTTCCTGTAGGGCAACTCGAGAGTCCAGCACCGAAGTCCTTTATCTGGCACCTCCGCCCTGCTCTGGCAGGACTTCCTGTACGCAGGAAGAAGGCTGTGAGATCCCTCAAGAGCTCCATAGCTGTATTAAAACTGCTGGACCACAGGCTGGAGAGATGGAGCAACAGTGAGGAGCGTTGTTGTTCCAGAGGACCCAGGTTCAATTCCCAGCCCCTATAGGCTAGCTCACAATAGCCTTTGCCTCAGTCCCAGGGGATCTGGTGCCCTCTTCTGGCCCCTGTGGGCACTGCACATACATGGTGCATGGATATAGAAGCAGACAAAAATCAATCAATCAAACAAACAAACAAACAAGCAGCCCTCTGCCCTAGTCTCTGATTTTCTCCTGTCCTTTTGGAATCTCCAATCATTCATTAAGATCAGTCTGAAGCCCCAGGCACAAAACATCTAATTCTTGTCCCCAACAACACTTCCTGCCTGCCAATGTGTCCTAAGTTTTTCTCTAATAAGTAACCAGGACAGCTACCGGTGTGATGGGCCTGACCTTGGACCTGTGTCCACAGGCTCCTCAATGGGTCTCAGTGTAATCCGGACAGGACCAGTCTCTTCTATATTTATTTTTAGGGTGCATGGACGTTCTCCAGGTAGGATTTGGGAAAGGGTAGTGACAGGAAGTTCTGTGGTTGGG
The DNA here is from genome assembly GCF_008632895.1 of Mastomys coucha. Taxonomy (NCBI): domain Eukaryota; kingdom Metazoa; phylum Chordata; class Mammalia; order Rodentia; family Muridae; genus Mastomys; species Mastomys coucha. The sequence goes on along the minus strand of NW_022196893.1, from coordinate 16,472,504 downwards.
TGAAGTTAGAGGACAGAGTTTCACTCCCCCCTGGGTCAAGGAGAGAAGTGTGTGCTCATTTTAGGAGGAGTCCCCTGACTCAGGCAGGGGAGGACCCACCCATGTGACCCCCAAAGCACCAGCCTGTCAGTGCCTGTGTTCTCAGACATCTTATGGGAGGGAAGCCTATTTGTTCCATTCTCCAGATGAGAAAATCAAGGCTCCAAGAGTGCTCTCTAGTGCTGTCACTGGGTCAATGGCTAGGGAGCTGTCCTGATCACCTTTAGAGCATCCCCCACCCCAAGGTGTCCTTACAGTTCCCTGATCATGTCATCTAGAAGCCCATCACTTCTGGATGCGTGTCATTAGACAGCAGGGCACAGCTCAGTGTGCCGAATGCTCCTGTATTTTGCAGGAAGGGACATGGGCTGGAGAGGGTTAGGGTTTGGTGACTCTGCCCTTCATTTTTCTGGCCCCTCTCATGTCTGGCCATTTTGTTCCAGTTCTTGAAATATCTGCTCTGCCTACCTGGAAGCTGCTGGCTTCAGGCAGGACCGTCCCTTCTGCCTGCTCAGTCCAACCCAGCCTTGTCACCTTCCTGCAGCGGTCCCTGGACAGGCACTGGGATGTGCTGTCTGCCCTGACTGGGCTCCTGGGTGGCCAGGAGGCTCTTGGAAAGCCCTCTTCATTCCCACTCATGGAACTCTGCAGCTCTTTTCCGGAATGGCTTCCCGATGAGGTAATGCTTCTTGCAGATGGGAGGAGATCCTGGAGAATGGCAGCCAGTGGCCTCTTTGCCTGGGCGACCTGCCCAAGGCACAAAATGAGCCCTTTTTGAAAAGGAGACCAGGCCCTCCTCGACTCCAGACCTTCATTCATCACCCAGCCTTGAGCAGAGACTATCCCAGTCCTGAGCTGAGCCTGCAGCCTCACAGTTCTCTTCCCTGCCCCTCAGCTGAGGGGAAACCAAGGCCTGAGGGGGGAGGGAGCCATTCACACTCAGAGTCCCAGCAAGAATCCACAGCTACTCCTACTAGACACCCTGAAGGACAAGGAGAGCCTACTGGCTCACCCTCTTGGGTCCGAGTAGTCTCTGACTGTTATCCTTCTGTGTTGGAGCTGGGGGGGATGCTGGCACAAAGGATAACTGCTGGGTTAGCCACTATCCACTCTATATCTCGGGGGGGAGAGAGACGCTGCAGAGATAGACTCTATGCCGGGAAAGTCCTGAGGAGGCTTGATCCCTCACTCCTGCCCTATGTCTGCCAGGTCTTGCACTGGTGATGAGGTCCCCAGTAGTCCAGAAGCACCCACACCTCAGGCTTGGAAAACAATACGAAACTTCTCACTTCTGAGGCTGGTGACCACAGTATACAGTGTGTGGGGCTGGCACAGGAAGACCTTCAGGACTAGATAACAGCTGTCTTCCCCAGCCCCGCAGGACCTCCATCCTATAGGACTCCGGTGCTTGGTGGGATTGGGACACAGGCTGGAAGATAACTCTGTGAAACAAGCAGGCCCGGTGTCTGCAGGCCCAGCTGGCCCTGTCCCCGATCAGAATTTATTGTGCAATGTTATCCAAGCCCCCTTGCCCTGGCTGGGTCTCAATTTCCCCATCTGCAGACAGGAGGAGGGCAGGAGAGGCCTCAACTGGACTCCAGAGTGCCCCAGGTCTGGTGGCCCAGACCTGCAGCTGTGTGGGCGCAGCCTCTCTGGGCAGGAAGTTAATTTCCGCGTTGGAGGCAATGCCTGAAGTGGGCCCAGTGCTCTCTGCATGTTCAGATGAGGCTAGTGAAGTCATGTGGGAGGTAGCAGCAGAGGCAGGATCTAAGCCAAGATTTCTCTGCTGGCCTGGAGTGACCTTGCTCAGCCTCCTTTGCTCAGTAGCCCCCACCTCTCTTGCCTACACAAAGCTCTGGCTCTACAAGGGAAGGCAGGTCCTCTTGGAAAGTGGGCCTGCACCCTCTTCTGCCCCCTGGTGGCTATGGGGGCGTATGGCAGTTCCATCAGGGCTTTGGACACGACAGGGTCAGAACCAGACACACAATCACCAACATCCATCACCCAGGGCCAGACACCCATAGGATCTCAAGAATACACAGGGCTATAGACACCCACAAAGGCACAGACACCCACAGTACCACAAGAACTCATGGAACTGGAAACCTACAGGGTCACTGACAATCAGAGCCACAATAGCCCATAGGACTTTGGGCACCACGATGGGCACCCATAGAGTTGGGGTACCGTCACTGGTGTGTGACACACACCCCCACACACACACAGGAGGATGTCACTGCCACCTATGTCTGAGGAGTGTGCGGTACAGGTTGGAAGTGGTTAGGGCCTTCAGGAAATGCACAAAGATGGGAGAATGTTGAAAGGAGTAAGTACTCACCTAACCTGTAGCAGCCCTCGGGTTGTAGTATTGGGGGATGGACAGGAGGCCGAGGTGCATGTCTTTTAACTCCCAGCCATGACTGTGAAGAGGAGGGCTCAGTGTGCTGGTCCTTCTCATTGTCTCTTGAGCCAGCAGCAGCATCCTGGGACAGACGGGCCAGCAGCAACATCCCAGGACAGACAGGTACCCACTAGCCTTGGCCTGATCCTGTAGCAGCAGGCTTTCAGAATGACACACAGTTTCTCTGAGTCCCTGCAAGGGCTGAAGGCTGTACTTCATTAGGGTTCTATAAGCTAGGACGGCCAGTCTGGCTCCTGGGGGCCTAGTGCCTCCAATATCATCATCAGGGATGGGGGTGGACTGGTCCATCTTTCAAATGTGCTAGAAGGCTGGAGAGTTGGTTCAGCCATTAGGAGCTGCTCTGCCAGAGGGCCTGGGTTCAATTCCCAGCACATTTATGGCCTCTCACTACTACCTATATCTCCAGTCCCAGGAGCTCTGACAC
>NW_022196893.1:16437013-16469459 GCF_008632895.1 Mastomys coucha | reverse complement strand
TTTTCCAAGGACTATTCAAATGTTTCTCCAGAATTCTCTCCCCTCCAGCACCCCTTTCCTTTTCCCACTCCCCAAATCCTGCCTGGGTCCTGTGGCCAAACCTCTTCCCCACCCCTGACCTTCACCCAGATACCTGGCTCAGAGAATGACAGGGTCCCTCAGAGTGCCATCACATTAGAACTCCGATGAACAGCGCCAACAGGGGCCAAACATCCATTGCACTGGTAGATAAACTGAGGCTGCAGTAGAGGACCTGGCAAGGCCCAGGACTAGCCAGACACAGACCTGGGGCTGGGATGGACAGAGTCCAGGGGTAGTCTCCAGTCCAGAGTGAGACTGGCACTGTGGCACTGGGTCCCCAGAGGGAGTTTCAACCCCCAACCCAACTGGGACATCGTCCATACCTCCCACCCTGGAGTAGGGGAGGAAGGTCCTATCATGCTTCCTTGACTTATGAGACAGGGCCTCAGGCTGATAGAAAGACAGGAGCAGGGTGAAGACTCAGAACTTCCCATGTTCAGGTCCAGAAGACTAGGGGTCTGATGCTGGTGTCTGAGGGTCCAGTGGGAGTAAGTCTCTGTCAACCACCCCTGGTCTGATGTCCCTTCTTCTCAACCTTCTAAAGAAGGGATACTTGGGAATTGAGAATGCCGTGATTTGTGTCTGTAGAGGAAGCCATGACCCCCCAGCAGATGCTCTGGTAGAGAAAGACAGCATGGTATGACGAGCAGAAGGAATCGGCCTACCATGACTGGTGGCCCAATGGCCTGGTAGGTTATTCAGTGTGTACCAAGGCAAGGTGCACAGTGATGGGGGCAATTGTTCAACTCCTTTCCAGGCCTCTGCCCCCCCCCTCAGCTGTGCATCAACGAACTGCAATCCCAACCTCTCTGTCCTTCATCACGACAGTCCTTACTTCCCAGAGGACAATGGATTAACACATATGGAGAAGGGGCAGGGGATGCTCTAGCAATCCTAGAAGAGATTGTCATTGGTGCTGACATTACTACATTGGTACTGAGGAGAGAAATTCAAGGTGAACAAGATATGGGTCAAGCTCTTGGGAGTTGACTGGGCTGAGGGATGGACATGTCAGCCCTCCTGGGAAGCCTGGATTAGGAAGGGACTCACACCAGGAGCTTTGGAAGCAAGGTTCCTAGACCTTCATTGCATTACCAATAAGGACAGATGGATGGAAAACTCTCTCCACTGGAGCACAACAGGGCCTTCACGCTGGCTGGATCAGGCAGATGTGGGTGAGTAGTCTAAGGGTTGGTGGCTGACAGGGACTATCTCTTTGTGAGCTTTGGTCCATGGACCTGGTGCAGGCTCTGGGCAGCCTGTGGAGTATTTGTTACCATGCCCTGTCCTGTATCCTCTAATCCAGCCCAGGGCACCCAACAGAACAGGAGCTGAGACGTTACATCCAATTCTGAAAGCTCAGAAGTTATTGTTTGGGGGTGGTGGCTCATATTTGGGAGGCAGAGGCAAGCAGATTTCATTCTGGTCTACAGAGGACAGCCAGAGTTGCACAGAGAAATTCTGTCTTGAAAAACAAGCAAACAGAAACAAAAAAGAAGGGCTGGCAAGATGGCTCAGCAGGTAAGAGCATGGACTGCTCTTCTGAAGGCCCTGAGTTCAATTCCCAGCAACCATATGGTGGCTTACAACCACCCTTAATGAGATCTGATGCCCTCCTCTGGTGTGTCTGAAGACAGCCACCGTGTGCTTATTTATAATAATAAATAAATCCTTGGGCCGAGTAAGCAGGGATTGAGCGAGTGGAGCTGACTGGAGTGAGCAGGGTTGACCAGAACAAACAGAGGTCCTAAATTCAATTCCCAACAACCACATGAAGGCTCACAACCATATCTGTACAGCTACAGTATACTCATATGCATAAAACAAATCTTTAAAAAAAGAAACAAAAAAGGAAAAACAACAACAGTAACAACAATAACAAAAACCACCTCATGATTCTGGGGTTGGAAAGATGACTCAGTGGTTAAGAGCACTGGCTGTTCTTCCAGAGGACCTGTGTTCAATTCCCAGCATGCCTGGGAAAGCCAATGGCAGCTCATGCCTGTCTGTAACCCCAGTTCCAAGGCTTCTGACACCCTCACATAGACATACATGCAGGCAAAGCATGAACCAATGAACATAAAAACTAAGAGATCTCCTAATTCTAAGATGATGACCAGGACCTCCTAAAGGAGGGTTTTGTGGGGCTGCTTACCGGCTTGCTCACATGGCTTGCTCCCATGGCTCACTCAGCCTGTTTTCTTATAAAGACCAGGACCACCAGCCTAGAGTTAGCACCGCCCATAGTGAGCTGGACTGTCCCACGTCAACCAGTAATCAAGAAAATACCTCCAATCCAATGGAGGCAGTTCCTCAATTGAGATTCCTTCTTTCTAACATATGCCAAGTCACACAAACTAACCAGCACAAGGTCTCACTAGGCTGCCCAAGCCGGCCTTGAACTCAAAATTCTCAAAATTCTCTGCCTCAACCTGCCCGGCACCGAAATTGCAGGTATGGCCTCTACACTTGGTGAGTAATTTTTTATTTTTCTAACTTTTAAATTTTATTTTATTAGCATGAGTGTTTTACCTGCATGCATGTATGTGTATCAAATGCATGTCTGGTGCCTGTAGATGTCAGAAGAGAACATCAGATTCCCCTGGGATTAGAGTTATAGAAGTTGTGAGCCATTGTGTGGTTCTAGGAACCAAACCTGGGTCCTCTGCAGGAGCAACAGTACTTTTAACAAATGAACCATCTCTCCAATCCCATTATATTATTATTATTATTATTATTATTATTATTATTATTATCTTTATTGTTATTATTTGCTTTACAAGATAGGGTTTGTCTATGTAGGTTTGTAGACCAAGCTGGTCTAAGGCTCACAAAGATCCGCCTGCCTCTGTCTCTCAAGTACTGGGATTAAAGGTTTGCACCACCATGCCTGGGCTTCCATTTATTATTTTGTAACTAATATTTTAATAAAAATTTCAAGTGTTTTTCTTTTTAAGAAAAAACTGTGTGTGAGTATTTTGCCTGCATGTATGTCTGTACACCACATGAATGCCTGGTGCCCAGGGAGGCCAGAAGAGGGTGTGACTTTTCTGGAACTGGAGTTATAGGCAGTTGTGAGGCACCATTGGGGTGTGGGGAGCTGACCCCAGCTCCTCTGGAAGAGCAGGAAATACTCTTAACTGCTGAGCCCTCTCTCCAGCCCGAGTGTTCTTAAATATAAATGGTCCATTCTTGGGCATGGGAAAAGCCAGGTTTTCATGTAACTTCTGGGGCTCTATCAGCCTGGTGCCTCATTGACGGCAACTGCCCTGTTTGTTCTTAGACAGGAATGGACGTCATTCAGTTCATTCTACAATTGGAAATCCTGGGAGATGGAGGCCATCACGGGCAAGCCAGTGCACGGCTGCCGGTGAGACAGTACTGGGACCCTGGGGAGGGTGTGTGGGGGACACCGGAAGTCCTAACTGAGGGAGAAAGTCTCCAGACACCAATGTGGAACTGGATCTGAAGGGGCCATGAGAGCAGCTGACCCTCAGCTGTGTGCCCAGTAGAGACTCTGTTGTGGGATCTAGGACCAGAGCTGGGAAGTTGAGGGGGAGGGGATTGTCATCTTCAGAGAGGGTCATGGCTGGCCTTGGCCTTGAGTGGCCTCCAGTCTGGTGAGGCAGCTAGATTGCAGGGTGCCGGGGAAACAAGGCCAGCACTGTTTGTTCCGCTGTTGAGCTGGCGCCTAAAGTCCTAACCAGGACCTGGTCTCTCTGGAGTTAACACATGCACTCCTGCCCTTCCTCACAGAGCATGCTCAGGCACTGTCTACTCTTGAGCAGCTAGAGTTTTCTCCAGAAGTCATTGTGAGCAAGCCAGTGTGCAGCTGCAGGTGAGACCGTCCTGGGGATCTGTGGTGGAGGGACTGGGGGGCTGAGGTGCTGACTGAGAGAGACAGGCATTGGCCAAGCACGGTGGCCTCTAAAAGAGGAGAAACCTTAAGCTGCCTCCCCACCCCAAGGAAAAGTCTGCATGCAGAGGTCTGGGGACTGCCGGGGTCAGCTTTCAGGAGCTGCCTGGGTGGGTGAAAAGGGACCTGAAAAATCCCAGAAAGGCAGTTGCCAGGTTCCTGAAGAAGCCAGCCTGGCCACTAGAATGGGCCTCCCCAGGAAGGACATCAAGGAGGCCATAGGAACCCACACCACTGAACACCCCCCAGACTCCAGCCTTGCCCATCAGGCCACTTACAGCTGAAGTTCCCAGCCCAGAAGACCCGAGGCCGGGCATTGTCTCTGTAACCCACAGGAGTCATAAGCATTAACAGTGTGGCTGTTAGGGTTGAGTGAAATGTTTGGTACATACTAGAACCTATGTGAAAAGCCAGCCTGAGCCTATAATTCCAGTGATGGAGAGGTGGGGGCAGAAGGATCCTTGGAGCTTGCGGTCTAGCCAACCTTTCTTACTTGAAGAGCTCCAAGCTAAAGAGAACCTTTGCTCAAAAAAAAATGAGGTGGACAGCTCCCGAGGAAGGACACCTAAAGTTGACAGCGGGCCATTCCGTGCACACGCAGACACACACACCTGGACCGGTATATATAAACTTGCCTGTACTCCTTCCCACAGGCACATAACAACTGGCTGTTGTAAGGATCTGTTTAGCGGTTCCCTCTTACACAGCAGGCACAGTACCTAGAGCAGTCCCCATTGGTACAGATGAGCGCCAGGTATTTTGCCCACTACTGAGAGAGATGTGGTTGCTCTGACTTGGAGCTTGAGTAAGTACACTGGAAGCCTAGCTCGAATGCTCCAGGCAGAGCCCAGTGCCCTTGGCTTTAATGCTGCTAGGATCCTGGTTCCTGACCTGCAGGGAAGCTATCCCTTGATAAAGGTGAAAGAGGGAAAGGTGGGAGCAGAGAGGGGTCATTTATCGTCAGTGGGAGAGGCCTGAGCCATGGGCTCTGCCAGCAACATTAGGGTCACTTGGTGGGTGGAGACAGCCACACTGAGTGAGGCTTTCAGAGTTACACGTGCCAGCTGCCTGGACCACAATAAGGCTGGGTTGTCTGTGGCAGGGGTTTGGGGAGACAGAGACGTGGTACCTGGACAGAGGACTAAGGAAACATCTGGTTGATGTTGTAAAGGTGATAAAGATGCGTTCTAGGGCCCCATATTCCTGTTGCAGATTCAGAAAAAGAGTGGCCATTCCCTTCCAGCGTTTGCTGCAATTCTTCACTTCATTCATCAGCTGGAAGAGCAGCCTTGAAAGTCTCCGCCATCAAGTAGGTGCCCAGGTGGTTGTGGGGATGGAGGGAGGCTCTGTGACAGGCATGGACTGAAGGCTGGGCAAGTCTGATTTGGGGTTGTACCTGGAGTAATCCAGGCCAGCCCTATCAACCCAAGTTCAGCATGGAAAGATTCTGTAGAGCAGTGGTCCTCAATCTTCCTAATGCTGTGACCTTTTAATACAGTTCCTCATGTTGTGGTGACCCCCAACCATAAAATTATTTTTGTTGCTACTTTATAACTGTAATCTTGCTACTGTTATGAATCATAATGTAAATATCTGATACGTAAACCCGGAGGGTCGTTACCCACAGGGTGAGAACCAATGCTCTAGTGGGACAGAAAGCAAAGATAGATAATAGATAGATAGATACAGATAGATAGATAGATAGATAGATAGATAGATAGATAGATAGATAGATAGATAGAGAGATAGATAGATAGATAGATAGATAGGTGGGTGGATGGATGGATGATGGATACATACATACATAAGATACATAGATAGACACATAGAATGCATAGATGGATGAACTACGGGTAGTTGCAAAAGGCTCTTTAGGGATCTACATGCAGTTAATGGTTGCTAAGAAAGAAAGATGCACTGGAGTAACTTAGCTAGAGGGGCTGAATAGTCCTTTCTACTGGCCCCTCCCCTCTCCTGTCCCTGCCCACCTGCCTGGCACAGGCATCTCCTGAGCCCACATACAGCAATAGTGACTGCCTGGATTCTAGAGAGGCAGAGAACTCAGTCCTGGCAGCAGAACCAGCAAAGTGCCTGAGCAGATCCAACCTGGGCGCTCCTAGGAGAACGCTGGTGTGAAACGCACAGGGAGGGACTGAGGCGGCTACAGGTGGCAGCAATGACCCAGGCGCTCCTCAGGACAGAAACAGCCTTGTCAGCTCGCACTAACTTCTTCACCTAAGCCCTTTCTTAGCTTGAAGGTCCCACTCCTGTTCAAGGCCCCATCCCTAGCCACTGTCCTGAATGTCAGTTCAGGGTGACCTCTGGCTTGTTACATAGTTGGAGATGACCTTGAACTCAGGATCACCAGCCTTCATTTCCCTAGTGTGCAGATTACTGGCATCCCACAGTGCTGGGCTTAGCCTGTTCGTTGGTGGCTGTCTCACCTTTCCTAGCAGCCTGGATCCCGTATACACCCTCCTATTCAGTGATGTCCCTCATCACAGGGCAATGGTCCTCTGTTCTGGGGACAGGTGGAGACTTTCAGGAGAGGAGAGACCCTCAAGGCAAGGTCCAGCTAGGTCCAGGGGAAGGCATCAGAGTACAACTGGTGGTTATTAGGTCAATAGTCTACTTGATTTCTGAAGTTGGGAAGACCCTGGCACCTGGGTCTGTGAAAGAGTTGATGAAGTAGGGGGCCAAGGGCAGGGGGAAGGTTTCCGGGTCCAAGGGAGGTTTCCGGGTCCTGGGAAGGCTATAGCAGACAAGGAATAAAGCTGCAGGGGTCGGGGACAGAGCAAGGGATGATGAAGGGTATTGAAGGGTTATAGAGAAGGGTCTGCCAGGCTCACTGATACCCACAGTGCTTACACAGGGAAAGAATTCAGGGAGCCAATGGCCTCTTTGTCAGGTGGGTGTGTCCACCTGGATTGGGGGATGGGCCTCCATACCCCAGGAGTGGTACACTACACACTCTTTTTATTTATATGAATACATTGTAGCTGTCTTCACACACACTAGAAGAGGGCATTGGATCATTATAGATGGTTGTGAGCCACTACACATTCTTGCTACAAAGTCTCAGATGTTCAGGGAGGCAAAGCAGAGAATCTGGATGGTTTGTTTGTTTTTCCCCAAAGAGCCCAGGGCCTTGTACACTGCAGGCCAGTACTCTGCCCCTGAGGCACACGCCCAGGTCTTTTAAAAGATTGAATTTGGAGGTAGTGCCTGACTATGTAACTCAGGCTGGAACTTTCTGCTTTGAGATCCTGAGTGTTGGGATTCTCAGCACACACTGCCACAACCAACGGGAGACAGCTTTTAATCCTAACTGATCCTTTGAAAAGTGAGACAGACAACATTTGAAGAGAAATTAACAGAAGATTCTGGAAACAAGGTCCCTAGCCAGAGTGAGCCCAGACCCCAATAATGGCTCTATATGGAGGTAAAGAGTTGGGGCCTAGGCTAGTACTGCTGAGAGGCAGCTCAGACCCTCAGGAAAGGACAGCTGCATTCTGAGGGTGAGGCAGGGCCGGCCAGGACTTGATGCCTGAACACTGTATGTGGGTGCTCTGTGGGATCCAATGAGGGGCAGAGTGAACGACAGCTGTGACCACACAGAAGCTGTGACCATGTGTGTGACCCAGAGCATCCTGGCCCCTTCACAGACATGGTAGCCAGATTGGGGTCCCAGAGCATGCCTGCCAGAATAGGTGGATGCCAGACCAAACATAGGTGCAGGCGCACCCATGACTCTATGAGCAAGGTAATAGAGTCAGCTGTGGACAGACCAACGTAGCCGGATTCTTCCAGCTGAGACACACCATTTTTCTTTATAGTTGTCCACACCGGAAGTATTCTCTGAAGCTTTGGTACATGGGACTGGGGAGAGAAGGAAGGATGAAGGCAGGGTAGGGTGGGGGTGAGGTCAGGAGCCATGGGATAGACTTCTGAATTCCCATGCTGGACGTCTGCACCCGCCATCCTCGCCCGAGGGCTATAGGGTCCAAATTCCCATAGGACCAGTGCTTGGACATGTTCTTGGATGAGGAGCTGGCCAGGACTGGGATCATCTCTTCTTGAATTAGGGCTTGGCTGTTCCCTTGGTTTTCTCTATCTTGTCCAGGCAAACAAAATCCTCTGATTCGTTACTGTCAAGCTAGGTTGCCCGGATGGTGCCCGGGAGACGGGGAAGTGTGTAGAGGGGACAGCACCCGCCAACCCCTTCCCCATATCCAGCTTCCACATCCCAGCCCCACTATGCATGGTCGATTGACTAAGGAGCACTCAGGGCTCAGGCAGCCCTGCAGCCTTCCCAGTCCAAGGCCCCCGCGGGCCCCACCCGCCCTGCACAGCAGCTGCTTCCGGCCAGACTAGCAGACAATGTGCTGGCGGGTGGCCCGGGGCCAGGACCATCCATCCCCCCCCAGCCTCACAGGAAGACAGCACAGAAGAGGAGCCACTGTGTCCCCGAGTGAACCCACTGCCCAGGCACTGGGATTTAGAACTTCAGATTGCAGGAGGAGGAGGAGCCTCTCGGGTGACTCAAATTGATTCCTCTAGCCTTGAACCCGTCAGGACCCTGGGGAGGGTGGAAGAGAGTGGGGGCGGGGGTCAGAGACTCTTGGCTTGGTTTTTCTTTTCTTTTGGTAGCCTTGGCTTCAGACTGTGCAAGCCTTCCCTGCCATTGTGCCCTTGCATGGCTGTGTCCTCTGCACTGTTGATCTGTTGAGATTGTACCATCCAGGTCCACTCCAGTGCCCACACTCTTCTCTGCCCACCCTCCTGTCCTCCCCGACAGAGTCCCTTCCACCAGGTATTCCTGTTCAAATTCTGTCTGTCCTTCCTACTGGCCCCTCCCTTCTCCTGTCCCTGCCCACCTTCCTGGCACAGGCACCTCCTGAGCCCACATACTGAGCGCTTGCCTATTTGTCTCCTCATCCCTCAGACAGGACAGACCCCGCCCACATAGGTCTTAGCATAAACCCCATGCACTTAGGAGGTCCTCACAGAAGGCTGACATATTGCTGAATAAGTTGTTTCCCAAGTGGGCTGGCTTCTCCCTGCCAGGCTAGCCCTGCCCAGTGAGGCCCATCTCTGCCTCCCTCCCCACCCCCGCCCCCGGCTTCCTAAGTGTGTGAGGCTGGCTGCAGGGTCTCCCCTCAAACCCCAACTATGAACTCTCAGGGAAAGAATGAAGCCCACTTGCTCAGCCTTACAGAGGGGCGGAGCGCAGTGACTAACGGGCCTCTTCCCATGCACAAGGATGTTATAATAGCAACAGCAATGGCCCGACAGTAGTAAAACACCATGGAAAGAAAAGAAGCTAGCCGGGGAGAGGGAGGAGGGTGGCCCTCACAGGACGCTACAAGGCCGTGAAATGGCCACACAGGTAAAACCCTTCAGAAAGGTCAACATGGCGGAGCACGACTATCCAACCTGCAAACCCACTTCCAGACCTGAGTCCAGGAGGACTGACCGTAGGGCCCGGATCTAGCTCCTGAGTACCCAAGCTCACAGCATGGGTAAGCCGAGTGTATAGCAGTTCATGGGTGGCCATTCTACACAGTTCCTTGGTGGCCACTGACGTTCCCATTCCAGCACCCTGAACCTCAGGGGGTGATGTTCTAGCGTATAGACCCTCAGTCCCCAGGGCAGTAGCTTCACATATGCACCCTACCGCTACTCATGGTGATCCAGGCCTGCTCCCAATATCACATCCGTGCTTGGGCCAGCACCAATCTGGCTCCCATGAGTCATCCCTAAAGCCTTCAGGTAAGCACCATACCACAGAGGCCAACATGCCTCTCACACAGCCTTTGGCCTGGCAGCTGGAGAGTCCAGAATCTGCCCCTTTCCCTCTGTATCAGGAGTGTGGTCCCCCTCCATGGCTAGGACCCAGTGTGCCCATTCCCTGCTGCAGAGCGCCCTCTGGTGGACCTACGGGAAATTGTCAGGCCGTAGAGAAGGAATCCAGAACTGGACAGATTCCCTAAGGTCAAGGACTTAAGGAGGCTAGGGACTTACTGGCCAGGAGCTGGAGCTGCCTGAGATCACCAGCTCTCCCCATGACTTCCATGGAAAATGGGTCCACGCTGTGGACCTTTCCCAGGGTCTATGCTATGGTGAGGATGGCTTGCAAACTGGACTCCACAGAAGTCATTGCCATCCATCTTACTCTCAAAAGCACTAAGACTGCTAACAATATCTTCCTTATCACCGCCACCACCATCATCACCATCACCACCATCACTGCCTGTGCTGGCTAGTTTTATGTCAACTTGAGGCAAGCTAGAGTCACCAGAGAGGGGGGAACCTCAATTGAGAAAAATGTCTCTGTAAAGGGCTGCAGGGAAGCCTATGGGGTATTTTCATACTTAATGATTGATGGAGGAGGGTCCAGCTCATTGGGGGTGGGACCATCATGGGCTGGTCCTGGATTCTATAAGGAAGAAGGCTGAGCAAGCCATGGGACGCAGTAAGCCAGGAAGCAGCTGATGCCACACTTCGTTCCTTCGCTCTGGCCTTCTTATATCTTCTTAGACAAAAGTTCTTTATAAAATTACCTCATAGATAAAATGTTACACAAAAGGGGAATTACAGAAGGATGTCGATAGTTAAGTTCAAAGCAGCAGCGTTTCATTCTGTAAGCTCATTATAAGTTCAAAGCAACGGTTCCACATGGCCTGGCTGAATAGTGTGCACCTGTGGCCTCATCCTTGAACAATCTGACACAAACCCATATCCCACACCTGGGATTAAAACAAAAACATCATCACATCGTATAACTGAGTTTTTAAAGAAACCCAAACTCTCACTATGTCTGTCCTCTGTGTTGGCCAAGCTCACCTTTGTCCCTTGCAGCCAGACTTCTCCTGCCTGGCTCCCTGGCTCACTCTCTGGAGCTCAGTGCTGGGAACTGAGAACCCTGTCCCTAGCCATGAGCATCTTCTTGTGGCTCACACACATACCATATACACACAGTGCCTGGCTCTTGTCAGTGTCCATGGCAACTCTGAAGAGCAATGGCTTCTGACTCTCTGGCCACAGCCAGCCTGGCCCATAGGACAAACTCAAGGCCTTCCCCTCCCTCCTCATGTGGCCCTTACTGTAGGGAGCAGTTCCCTGGCCCACATGAGTAAGAGCTCTGTTGAAAAGGCAGAAGTTTGTCCATACTGTCCCCTGAAGAGGAGAGTGGCACCTCTGAGAGCCCCTTCCCTAGCCTCCTCCAGGAGCCAGGGGCACGGTGGGCAGTGAGGGCTTCAGGAGTCCGCATCCATTTCTCCTATTTATAAAACATCCATCAGGAAAGGCCCTGAAGATAACTGCTTCTGTCAGACGAATCTGGTCAACAGATCCATCACTCCGTGGGCTGCAGAGATTGTTTTGTGGTTAAGAACACTAGCTGCTCTTCCAGAGGACGTGGTTTCGATTCCCAACTGCCACATGGTTCCTCACAGTTGTCTACAACTCCAATCCCTAGAGATCAGTGCCCTCTTCTGGCCTTCATGGGCACTACAGGTGCATTGTACACAGATTTACATGCAAGAAACACACATCACACATATCACACACGAACACACAAGCACATACACCACAACACATAACATACACACAACATACATAACACACATACATGCATATACACCATAAGCACCACATATACTACACACACCACACACATACACACACACACACTATACCACACACACAGCACACCACATACACCAAACATATACTACACATATCACACACACACACAAATACTACACCCCACACAATATTACACACACCATACTACACACAGACACACACACCACATACACTACATCTCTCTCACACACACACATCACACACATACCACATACACACAGAGCACACATACACATACCACAGACACACAGACACTGCAGCCCCCCATACCTTAAAGTATTTGCATTGATAACTCATTGGCCAAGCAACACCACCAGCAGTCCACACTTGTAGGAGTGAAGATTTACTTGATTAACTCAGAGTCTACTAAGTGCCACTCAGGTGCCCTGTAAGCTCTCGCATGTCACACTTCACTTTGCTTGTGTGCACATGTGTGGCAGTAGTGGGGATTGAACTGAGAGCCTCGTGTGGGCTAGGCAAGTGCTCTACCAATGAACTACATCGACCAGCTCATGAGGGACCCTTTTGTGTCTAACAGCCTAGCTGGTGAGGAAGACAAATATGGTGGTGTGTATATGCTTGACCCAGGGAGTGGCACTATTAGGAGGTGTGGCCCTGTTGGAGTAGGTGTGTCACTCTGGGAGTGGACTTAAGACCCTCATCCTAGCTGCCTGGAAGCCAGTCTTCTGCTAGCAGCCTTCAGATGAAGATGTAGAACTCTCAGCTTGTCCTGCACCATGCTTGCCTAAATGCTGCCATGTTCTCACCTTGATGATAATGGACTGATCCTCTGAACCTCTGAGCCAGCCCCAATTAAACATTGTCCTTTATAAGAGTTGCTTTGGTCATGGTGTCTGTTCACAGCAGTAAAGCCCTAAGTAAGACAACCAGGGTAACTGTATGTGAAAAGATGGCACAAGTCCGAGTGGAATGCAGTTGACCGGAGGTGCTTGTGCTTGTGTTGGGGCTTCCCATGGTCTGGAGGGCCAGGGCTGGCATGCCCCTGTAGATTCACTCTCTCAGAAGCCAGACTTCCCCGTCACTCCCTCTGTCGCATCCACCCAGAGCCTTTGTAGGGAGCCCGTGGCCCAAGAGGAGGACAATGAGGTCCCTGAGCACACCCAGTACCACCAAAGCTCTGAAGGGGGCCCAGCCCCCTCTCAGGCAGGGTCAAAGAGGAGTTTCCACCTTAATAATCTTGGATGTAACCCAAGAGCCACCATAACTGTCATTCACGGGGACGATGACGGTGCTGGAGAACAGTGCTCAGTAGATGCCAGGCCCTACCAAGGGCTTTCTGCACCTCAGAATGGCAGAGGCAGGCACTATGCACAGAGAGGGAAACTGAGGCCCCATCCCCATCTACAGTCCTGTCCTTGAGAGTACCATCTGCTCTTTGGACCCAGAGGCCTCTGTTCCCGCACTTAGCCTCACAACAGCATGGACTTCTGTGCCCCTGCGGATGAGGTGCTCTAGAGAAGAGAGGTCTCCCACGGGGTATGTACTGGGTTCAAATCTAGCTCATAGTGTAAACCATCACTTGGAGTGTGCTGAGCAAGAAGGCACTTCCCAGGCCAGTATAGGATGGAGTCTACCCTGACACCTGCATGCTACCTCCTAACAGCCCAGGATCATCCTCAGGTAGAAAGGACGAGCCCTCGGCAGAGGCTGAGGAGCTCCAAGCTAAGTGTCCACCTCCTGTATGCACAGTGAGAGAGGAGCAGGTAAGGCAGTGGCATAGCCAGGACAGACGCCCTTCCTGCCATGGTCAGAACATATCGGGGTCCAACTCCCTTCTCAGTGAGTGTGGAACCACAGTGAATCCTGGTCCCCCTACTCTTTTAAGGCAGTGAGTCTCAACCTGTGGGTCCCGACCCCTTTTGGTGGGGGTCCAGTGAGCCTTTCACAGAGGTCCTGCATACCAGACATTTATTTATATTATGATTCATAACGGTAGCAAAATTACATTTACGAAGTAGCAACAAAAATGTTATGGTTGGGAGTCACCACATGAAGAACTGAATTAAAGGGCTGCAGCATTAGGAAGGCTGAGAGCCGCTGCTTTAAGACAAGGGAGTCTATTGTTCATGCATCCTGTGTGGTTGCCATGGTGTGAGAATGTAGGTTCCCAGGCTCCACGCTACCTCTGGTCAGCCTGGTGCTGTGGCCCCTGGTGTCCAAGATGAATAAGAACACCTGACTTTTCAAGAGTGGAAATATATCTCAGTGGGTGCCATGCTTCCTAACACACACAATGCTCTGGGTTCAATCCCCAGTACAGCATAAACTGTGTGGTGGCACCTAAGGCAGGGGCAAGAAGATCAAAAGTTCAGTCAGGGCTGGAGAGATGGCTCAGAGGTTAAGAGCACTGGCTACTCTTTCGGAGATCCTGAGTTCAACTCCCAGCAACTACATTTTGGCTCACAACCATCTTTAATGGGATCCAATGCCCTCTTCTGGTGTATCTGAACACAGTGACAGTATACTACTCATATATATGTATGTGTGTGTGTACACTCATATATATGTATATACGCAATGACATATATATGTAACATATGTACTCATATATATGAGTATACATATAAATAAAAAAGTTGAAGGTTGTTGGCCTGGGCTACATGAGATCTCCTGTCAAGAGAAAAAAAAAGGAGCCTATAATTTTATTTACATTTTAAAATTTGTTATTATTCTTATCATGTGTGTGTGTATGTGTGTGTGTGCATATGTCATGGCCTGCATGTTAAAGTCACAGGATAACTTGTGGAGTTGGTTCTTTCCATCCACTTTTATGTGGGTTCTAGGGATTGAACTCAGGTTGTCAGGCTTGTGCTACAAGCGCCTTTACCCACTAAGCCAGCTCGCCAGCCCATCTACAACTTTTAGATCTACCTGAAAAACAGGATCACACAGCTACAGGCTACAAAATGGTCAGTTCTCCTTCCAGGGACAGTGACAGGCTCCGGCTCTGAAATGAACCTCCTTCCTCACTGGGTCAGCCAGGGTAGACAGGCTGGGAGAGCTAAGACTTGAGGCTCCCTTGACTGGAAAGTCAAGAAACACACACAAGAATCAACCGAGTCACAGAAGCAGACAAGCTCTAGCACTAGGCCATGAGCTGCACCCCCACATCCACAAGGTCCACATTGATAGCATTGACCCAGTACTCCGGGGTGACAGAGGCGGATGGTGCCTTTCTACTCCCTCACTGCTTCAGCGGGGGACTCTGGGTCCCCAGCAAGAAAGTCTGGAACGTGTCACCCACAGGCTTCCTGGACCATGACTTTAAGAAGGGTTGCAGGGTACAGAGAAATGGGCACGGCAGGGATGGACCATGACTTTAAGAAGGGTTGCAGGGTACAGAGAAATGGGCACGGCAGGGATTGTCCATGTATGCCTCCCACCCTGATATCTGTCTCTCCCTCCCTTTGTAACAGCTCCAGCTTCCACTGGGTTTATCATGCTCAGCTAAAAGGTGACCTATTCTAAACAGGCTCACAGCTGGATGTGGCCAACGTGGAAAAGTGTCAGGGACATTTAGGAGTGACGAGAGACTGCCCTCTGCCCTCTCAGGGCTTTCTAGAGGAACAGAAGGCATAGAATGAATGCATGTTACTAAATGGATTTATTAGAGTGGCTTATGGGGCAAGGCCTGGGTAGGCCACCCGTGGCCATCTGCAACCAGAGAGGCTGGGAATCCAGGAGGCTGGATGTCTCAGCAGACCCAATCTGGTGCCACAAGCCTGGAGAACTTTCTGGAGAGCTGCTGGTCTTCAGTTCACATTGGAAGGCCAAGGAAGTTGGGTTCTGATGATAGCAAACAATGGCAGCAGCACCACCAGCAGCAGCAGCAGCAGCAGCAGCAGCAGCAGCAAGGTAGATGCCCTTGCCTGCAGGAACCAGAGGTGGGCAGGTAGCACTGCTCTTCTCTCAAGCCTCTTTATATCTGAGCCACTGGCAATGTGTTGCCCACTCTTGGGGAGGGTCTTCTCCCTTCAGTTAACTCTCCCTGGAAATACCCTCCCAGTCTTACCCTGTGGCATGTCTCTTAGTTAATTCCATATCCAGTCAGATTGACAACCAAGACTGACCACACATTTTCTTTGGCCCTTCATCCAACATCCTGGAAGGCAGAATGTGATGACAGAACTCTCTCTCCTGTGGCCATCTTAATCACTCTGAGGTGATTCGCTCCATTTTCAGGATGGCAGTCATGTCCTCTGTGATATGTGTGGCCCTGATCTGGTGTTCGATCTATAGCTGAATTTCTCTTGTGAGAAAGAAAACGGCATGCTCACTGTTTAGACTTCTCTGCGGTGAGCTAGGACCTACTCACGGGCAGCATAGGGAAGAACATTGGAGAATGAGGGAACCTTGAGAGAGCCAGAGATGGGTCCACGTGGGGAATGGTGCACTGTTTGCCTGACCCAGAGGAAACCACAACTGACAGGTGGCTGACAGGGCCACAAAGTTCCTACACTACATTCCAGAGCTGGGACCATCTACCCTGGGCCAGGAGATAAGAGCAACTGGTAGAAACAATATAAAGAGCCCAGAAGGGTGTCAGCAGGGAGTCCACAGGTCATGGTGGGGACTGCATCTAAGAAAGATGGCAAGCTGCCAGATGTCTTCCGAAATCCGTTGCTCCTTCCTCCTCTGGGTCACTTAGTGTTAGCTGGTCCCAGACAGCAACTGAACCTAGGCTCCCAGACTCCCTTGCAGCTAGGTATAGCCCAAACCGAGTTGGCATCAGTGGAATGTCAGAGGCACAAGGTTAGTGTCACTTGCTGTTTTGGATGTCTGTGCTTCCTGAAACCGAAAACTTGGCTCTGACTAAGCCTTAACATAAGCCTCATTACCAGTCTATGTACTGGGCACACACAGTTGACCTGGGTCCCCCACCCCCAAAACACTACACTTTATAGCTTAGAACACTGGCTTTTAATGGTCCAATTTTGTCTCCCAGGAAGACATTTGACAATATATACAGATAGCTTTGGTTGTCATGCCTCACAGGAGGGGCTGTGAGTGTGTGGTAAGAGGAGTTCCAGGGACCCTGCTAAATATGCGGGACACAAAACAACTGCCTATAAAGAACCTTCCACCAAAAAACGTTCCGGGTGCTGTGAGCGATCCATCTTTAATACAAGCTGTGTGTTGGGTTATGCCCTTAGGCCTGAACCAACCCTTTTCTCCAGGAACCAGGCACTCAGGCCTTGATTTCTCAACCAATCATTTGATGATTTCTGGATTTCCCAACACCTGTTGGGAAGGAATGTCTCCAGTTCTAGGTGGTGGTTACCTGTGGGGGAGACGTTTCTCCAGAATGCTCAGGTCTAGCCTTACATACCCATGTCTTTTCTCTGAGGAGCCATCTTAGCCTGCTTTCTTTTCTTTTCTTTACTTTTCTTTTTTTTTTTTTTTTGAGACAGGGTTTCTCTGAGTAGCCCTGGCTGTCCTGGAACTCATGCTGTAGACCAGGCTGGCCTCGAACTCAGAAATCCACCTGCCTCTGCCTCCCAAGTGCTGGGATTAAAGGCATGCACCACCACCACCCGACTTAGTCTGCTTTCTATTGCTGTGATAAAGACCATGACCAAAAGCAACTGGAGAGGAAAGGGTTTCCAAGTCCCCATCCATCACTGGGGGAAATCAGGCAGGAACTTAAGCAGGGCAGGAACTTAGAGGCAGGAACCGAAACAGAGGCCATAAGGAGTGCTCCTTACTGGTTTATTCAAGTTGGTTTTGAAATACAACCCAGGACCACACGGCAGGGGTCAGGAAGCACAGCCCACAGAGGGCTGGACCCTACCAAATCAATCATTAATCAAGAAAAGGCCCCACAGAGTTACCCACAGTCTGGTGTGATGGAGGCATTTTCTCAAGAGAGGTTCCCTCCTCCCTGATGACTCTCGTTTGTGTCAAGTTGCCAAATAGCACAGGAGCCCAGTAAGAAATTAAAAGTGTTCTCCAGGGATGAGCTATAGGGGCCTTTGTTCCTTGGAAGCCCCACACACACACACACACACTGTCTCCATGGCACCCATCACCAGCAAGGAGAGGGATGAAAGGGTGGGACCTAGTCACCTTTGCCAAAGAGGTGAAGAACTGGGGGTATGAGCTGAGCACTGTTGACTTTTAGGAGCAAAGAGCCATGGCAAACACACTCCCCTATCAAAATAGGCCTTGCCTGGTGGGCCCTGTATCCTCACACTCAGAACAGTCCAGTGCCCTGGTCTGCATTACACTAGAAGGGAGGCATCCATCCTAAGCCACTGCCTCTACGTTCATGCCAGGTCAAGCTGGCCCAGGGTCAGGATTAGGATTCGGCTAGACTGTGACCTACCCTCTGGGCCTGAGAAGGGGTTTCTGTTGGGAACACAGATCACCTGTTTTAAAGGGGTAACAGATCTGTGCACTCGCCCCCTAGTGGCCACATCCACACAGTGCAGGCTCCTGGAGATTGTGGTCCTGGCCAGGGGCAGGCTCTCTCTCTTGTTCTTGGCCTGTCAGATTCCTGGTCTTGCTCCCTGGGAGACTGACTCATCATCCCTAAAGAACCAGTACCTCAGCCATACCTCAGCCTGTCCATCCCAGCAATGGCTCCCCCACTTATTCTCTGGGAAGAGACTCAATCCCTTTTTCTCCCTGGAGGCTCTGCCCTTCGCCTGATAGAGGTTGGAGCAGGACACACCAACACCCAGACACATACACACACATGTGTGTGTGTGTGTGCGCGCGCGCGCGCCTGAGCACACAACAGCTAGGTAAGCTGCCAGGAGCTAGAAAGTGACTTAGAACCACCAGTCATTGATATTATGGTCCAGGCTCCTTCCTTCTTAATCAGATTTTGTCTCCAGAACCTCCCAGCATGCATTTAGGGCCCCTCCCCCACTACTGAGGAATCTGTCCCTGAGTGATCCCAGACCTGGCTGGTCAGGCAGGCAGGGGGCATCTCATCCAGTGCCTTCTCTCTCCCCAGAAATCTTCAGTAGCTCCCCTGTGGCAGAACACAAAGCCCCTGCTCCCCATGCAGGCCATGTGTGGTGCCCTGCATTTTTTCCTGAGTCATCTCTCACTCTGTCCATACCAGGGGCCATTGCTGTCTTGGGGTTGGAATTTCTGTTTCCTTCTCGAGTATCCAAGCCCTGCAACCTTGGTTTTATGTTTATCATAAAGTATGTGGCTTCTAACCACCGCCCCATCAGGAGTTCAGCCTGGCATGGCTTGGGGTTTATATGGGGAGGGCAAGGGCTGCCTGGAGGTCTACACCTCTGGGCTAGACCTGGTTGTAGGCACAGAACTCTGTTCATGGCTGTGAGAGGGCTGAGGCTTCCATTTTCTCTAACAGCTTTTTTTTTTTTTTAAAGATTTATTTATTTATTATATGTAAGTACACTGTAGCTGTCTTAAGATACCCCAGAAGAGGGCGTCAGTTCTCATTATGGATGGCTGTGAGCCACCATGTGGTTGCTAGGATTTGAACTCAGGACCTTCAGAAGAGCAGTCAGTGCTCTTACCCGCTGAGCCATTGCTCCAGCCCCCTCTAACAGCTTTTGAGCCCTAACGGCCAGAAGCCTTCTCCCCGGAAGGCTGGTCCTCCTCACGGCTGCTGGTACAACAGAGGTCAAACTCTCCTGTCCTTCACTCCACAGCTTCTCCAGCTCCAGCTGCTGCAAAGTCAGCTTTGAGAGAGCTCAGGAAATTGGATGCAGCTATGA
The DNA here is from genome assembly GCF_008632895.1 of Mastomys coucha. NCBI lineage: Eukaryota > Metazoa > Chordata > Mammalia > Rodentia > Muridae > Mastomys > Mastomys coucha. Next base: position 16,450,091 of record NW_022196893.1, on the reverse strand, counting down.
GGGTAAGCTCTGATGGAGTCAAAGGAATGTGACTTTAAGTGCACCTGTCTCATAGGGTACCACCATCTTGGGCACTATTGGGACTCAGGCAGGGCATCTTGAAGAACCCACCACACATCTCCTTTTCCTCTTCCTGTTCCCATCTGCCTCAGTCCCTCTGGGGATCACCTAGTCTCCCCTAACACCTTCCTACGGACCTGTGGCCATCCTTAGTGCCCCTCCCATCCGTGAACTGGGGTTTCCCAGCAGTAGCTGTAGGGACATCCCTTCTGCTCCTGCCTCAGGTTGAGTGTGAGCAAAAGCCTACCTCTGTTTGACAGGTGTGGGTGAGAACCCTACTTCCCTGTCTTAGTTTATGGTCACTCTAACCAAAAGCAACTTAGGGAGGAAAGGATTTATTTGGCTTACACATCCCGATCCTGCCCATCACTGAGGGAGGTCAGGGCAGGAACACAGGCAGAAGCTGAAGCAGAAGTCACAGAGGAGCATTATTTGTTCCCTGTGGCCTCCTCAGCCCGTTTCTCATATCATCTAGAATCGCCTGCTCAGGGGTGGCACTGCCCACAGTGAGCTGAGTCTTCCCACATCCATCGTGAATCAAGAAAATGCACCTCAGGCTTGCCCGCAGGTCAATCAAGTAGGGAAACAATTTCTCAGTTGAGCTTCCCTCTTCCAAAATGACTCGGCTTGTGTTATATTCTTGGCATCAAAAAAAGCCAGCAGGCTGCCCCAGCGACATGAGCTTGGCCCTGTCCATCAGTCTTTGGTCTGCCTGAGCTTAGAGGTCCCCAGCTGCTCACCCAGCATCAGAGCAAGCCCAGGGTACTCGGAGCTGGAGCTGCTGGATCTCAGGAAATGCCAGGGACCATGCCACTTGCGTGTCATTCACAGGATGCCACATAGAAGAAGGGAAGGAGGGACAAAGCAACAACCAGATGTGACTGATGCTGGAGATGGGGGTGCTTAACCTCTAGGTTCATGGGAGTTGGGTCAGGTCCCTCTCTCTCCAACCCAGAACACTGTAGGTCACACATGCCTGCTGCTTCCTGCAACGTCATTCATTCACCCCTTAATTCATTCAAATCATTACTTATTAGAACACTTACATGATGCCTCCAGGGTAGAGTAGTAACCAAGGTAGGCCTTGCAATGGTTCCTGTAACGCTGATAATGCTAACGGAAGCCAGACAGATAAGACATGGCTTCTTTCTTCAGGAGAGTAGCTAGTGTCACATTAAAGAATGCCAATGGGTATAATAATTAGGATGGTGTAACAGTAGCAAAATTACAGTTGCAATGCATGAAGTAGCAATAAGAACAATTTTATGAGGCTGGAGGGATGGCTCAGTGGTTAAGAGCACTGATTGCTCTTCCAGAGGTCCTGAGTTCAAATCCCAGCAACCACATGGTGGCTCACAACCATCCATAATGAGATCTGATGCCCTCTTCTGGTGTGTCTTAAATATAACAAATATATCTTTAAGCCTGAGTAAGCAGGGCCGACCAGAGCGAGCACAGGTCCTGAATTAAAATTGCCAGCAACTAGATGATAGCTCACAACCATCAGTACAGCTACAGTGTACTCATATACATAAAATAAATAAATAAATAAATAAACAAATAAATCTTATTTAAGAAGAAAAGAACAATTTTATGGTTGGGCTCACCACAACATAAGGAACTGTATTAAAGTATGGCAGCATTAGGAAAGTTGAGAACCACTGCTCTAGGCATTCAGAACTGACTCTAGGGTACAGGGATCAGGGAAAGCCTGTGTGTAGGGTCCTGTGAGGACTCAGGGGGCTGTGCAGTCATGGAGCCCAGCACACAGTGCCTGTCAACTAAAGTGAGTTGGTACTGGCTTTCATAGTCTTCCACCCCCATAGCTCAGCCCTCTGCGACCACTCCCAAGCATGTCTTGCCAGTGTCCCAGAGAAATCACTTGCTTGAGGGGTATTCTGATTTCTTCCCTTTTATTTCAAATCTGGGGTGATTGGCCAGGACTGACAAGCTTCTGAGATGGGAAATTTTTAGTGCTTAGAACTTTCTGCCTTTCGCAGTGGTACATGCCTTTAACCCTAGTACTCAAGAGGCAGAGGCAGGCTGATCTCTATAAATTCAAGGCCATCCTGGTCTATATAGCAAGTTTCAGGACAGCCAGGATTATGTACAGATGCCTTGTCTCAAAAACAAAAACCCGACCAGCCAGACAAAAACAAACAAACTATCCAGGAATGTCCCAGGCAAAGCACCTAGAGTTGAATCCCATAACCCATGCTGGTCTACATGAGGATGGTGGGTACCTCCTCCCACAACAAATTCATCCATGAATCCACCCTTACATCCATTTAACTCATCCATCCATGCATTCATCCATCCTTCCACCCATCCATCCATGTGGCTATCCATCCATATACCCATTATCCATCAATAAGTCCATGCATCTGTGCATCCATTCATTCCTCAATCCATCCATTCATGTACCCACCCACCCACATGCCTACCCATTCATTTATCCATGCATGTCCACATCTGTGTCTCACCTACTTATCCACCCATGTATGATTTCATCCATCTATGCATACACCCAAACATGCATCCATCTACCCACCTACTCACCATCCGTCCACTGCCCATCTTTGCTAGCTAGTTTTATGTCAACTTGACATAAGTTAGAAAGAACTTCAATTGAGAAAATGCCCTCACTAGATTGGCCTCTGGAGGCATTTTTTTTTTATTGATGCCTAACATTTAATGAACCTAGCTCACTGTGTACTATGCCACCCCTGATGGTCCTGGTTACTATAAGAAGATAGGGTGAACAAGACATGGGAGCATACCAGTAAGCACCATTCTTCCAGGGCTTCTGCTGCTTCTTCTACTTCATTCCCTGAGTCCAGGTCCCTGCCTTGAATTCCTGCCCTGACTTCTTTTAATGATGGACTGTGAGTGTGTAACCATAAGCAACTTTGTCTCCAAAATTGTTTTTGGTTATAGTGCTTTATCACAGCAATAAAATCCCCAACTACAACAGATATTGGTACCAGGAGTGGGGTGTTGCTGACCATGTTGTTTTGGAAAGGATAATGGAGGTGTTGGAGCTTTGGGCTGGAAAAGTCATTGAATATTCAAAGCTTAATTGACTTTGTGGGAATTTGGAGCATAACACTGAAAGTAGAGCAGACAGTGGAAGCCCGGGTCATGAAGATTCAGAGGGAAACAAAAACTCTACCAAGGCCATTTATGTGATATTTTGATAGTGATAAACTATCTAAAGTGAAAACTTTGCATTGCTGGGACAACTGATGCTGGCCAGGTGGAGCTGAAGAATCAGTCAGAGATTAGCATCACTAAGGATGAATCTTCTGAGAAATGTTTTCTCAGGGTTAGTTCACAGAAGCTGTGGTCAGAGGGGGCTAAAGCTGTACTTTGTGTTGACAGCTGAACTTGATAATGTGTAAGAGTCTCCCAAGTGGTTCTGGTTTTGAATGCATGAAGAGACTTGGCACCATGAGAGATCATAAACTCATCCACTGATGCATATAACCACTGATACATACATCCACTAATGCATACATCCATAGAGGTATTCGCTATTGATGCACACATCCACTGATGCACACACCTACTAATGCACACATCCACTGATGCACACATCCACTGATGCACACATCCACTGATGCACACATTCATCCATTGATGCACACACCCACTGATGCACACACCCACTAATGATGCACACATCCACTAATGATTCACACATCCACTAATGCACACATCCATCCATTGATGCACACATCCATCCACTGATGCACACATCCACTGATGCACACATCCACTAATGCACACATCCACTAATGCACACATCCATCCATTGATTCACACATCCACTGATGCACACATCCACTGATGCACACATCCACCCACCTACCTGCTCATCCACAAATGCCTCTGTTGAAGTAAAGCCCCAGAATTGAATGGATTGTGGACAGAAGCTGAGGTTTGGCATCATGTGATAGGCTCAGAGTTCCTGAAAAGAATGCAGAAGAGGCTATTGGTAAAGGTACAGCCCACTTGCAGAGGAGACCCTAGCATGTTGGAGTGCCAGTACCATGGGAAGACCACCAAGGCCAGCTACAGCTATGGCGTGGAGCTGGTCTGAGTTTAGGAGACAAACTGTATGTGCTATGGATGGCAGAGCCATAGAAGTGCCACCGGCCAGCTGGCCTCTAGAAGAGTCCCAGATGACAAGCACTGAACTCTACACCACTGGACTTTGGTTTGGCTTTGGTTTGATTGTGACCATGCCCTGATTCCTCCCTCTTGGAGTAAGAAAGCATTTAGCTTGGGCTTTGAGTTTGCAGAAGCCCACAGCTATGAGGCCTTGGATATTTTAGAGAAACTTTGGAATTTTAGAGAAACTTTGAATATTTTAGAGAGAGACCTTGAACTTTTAAAGAGACCTTGGATATTTTAAAGAGACCAAATTTGTGTTTGAACTTTTAAGGACTATAAGACTTTTCAGAAATTGAAGTGTTTGCCAGGCACGGTGTTGAGTGACCCCAGTGCTCAGAATGCCGAGGCAGGTAGAACTCACAAAGTTGAGTTCAAGGCCAGCCAGGGATACATAGAGAGACCCTGTCTCAAATAGAAATAAAGTTAGGGTGTTTTATATTGTGCTGTTAATATTACCATCCTATCTTAAGGACAAATGATAAAGGAAAAGTTCTAACCAAACATCGACGTCTTTGTGTGTCAAGCTGAGAAGGAACCAACCATTCTGGCCTGTTTCATGTTAACTTGATAAAAGGTAGGAGTCACTTTGGAAGAGGGAACCTCAATTGAGAAAATGCCACCACCAGATTAGCCCGTGGGCAAGATAATGGAACCTTTTCTTGGTCAATGACTGATGTAGGAGAACCCAGCTCACTATGGGCAGTGCATGCTCCTGGGAGGATATAGTGGTCCAGGGTGCTATAAGAAAGCCTGCTAAGCAAACCAAGAGGAGCACGCCAATGAGCAGCATTCCTTCAGGTCTTCTCTTCAAGATTCCTGCCTTGAATTCTTACTCTAATTTCCTTTGATGATTGACTGGAAAAAAAAAAAACCTTCAAGTTGTTTTTGGTTATGGTGTTTATCCTAACAGAAACCCCATACAAGACACCATCCATCTACATATGCAGTCTATGGATGTATGCATCCATCACTCTTACCCACCTACCCATGTATCTGTGTACCCATCCATCCACCTCACCAAGCCATTCATCTATGCATTCATGACTGACATACTCATGCACCATCTACCCTTTTACCCATTCATCCAGATATGCATCCACCCATGACTGTTCACTCATTTGGGGGTGGATATTTCAGAAAAACACCATAGAGTATAGGGATGATGATGATGATGATGATGATGATGATGATGATGATGATGATGACAACGACGACGACGACGACGACAACGATGATGACAATGATGAGGAAGCACGAGGTCATGAACAGCTGAGCCCGGCTGAACCCATAGATAACCAAGCCCTCAAGCTGTCTTGGCTCTGGAAACTTCTGTCTTCTTCATACCAACCCCAACCCAACTCTCCGGAGGGAAGCTCCCCCAGTAAAAGCAAGTCCCCACTTTATCCCAGAGACAGATGTAGGGGACCTTGGAGCAAAACTTTAACTGTATCTTCTTCAAGCGGTAAGATCAAATGGTGCGTTGGAGTCCCTCTGCGCTTATGGGTCTCCTAGCATGCCTGGGCTGTGCTGCTTCCCACTTGCTACCGGCAGGGGGCAGCACGTCGCAGTGCCACAGACCCCACGCGGCACTTCGACAACCCTGCATTCTGTTTTGGAGAAACTAAGGCATAGAAGAAGGTTGGGTCCCATCTACCAGTAGAAGTACCCACTTTTCTTGGACATAACCCTCCTGGAGAATCCCAAGGCCAACCTTATCTTGGGCCTTCCGATCTGACATGGCTGGAGATGGGGGTGAGAATCTTAAAAGCCCAGGGTTGCACGCCTTTAATCCCAGCTCTTGGGAGGCAGAGGCAGGCGGATTTCTGAGTTCGAGGCCAGCCTGGTCTACAGAGTGAGTTCCAGGACAGCCAGGGCTACACAGAGAAACCCTGTCTCGAAAAAAATAAAAAATAAGCCTAGGGTTTTGTTTTTTGGTTTTGGTTGGTTGGTTTTTTTGGGGGGGTGGGGGGAAGGGAGAGGTACGTGGATGCTGTTGCTATTCCAGCCTCACTGCAGCCACATAAATATTTTGTCTCACTAACAGACCCTAAGACAGAGGCAGTTGGCGGGGACGGTGGAATGACCCCCAGACTACAGGGCAAGGTAAGGAATCCCTAAACATCTCAAGTCCAGCTCTGGCGGCAGGCGTCGCCCCCTATCGCCACGGGGTGGCAGCATCCACCTGCCAAGCTCCCAGGCTGTTCTGCTCGCTCCCAGCCACCTGGCCCAGCTCAGCTAGCTACCTGCCTACCAAGTTGTGCGACGTCCAGAGTTCTTTGATTTCAGGGGACAGTGGTGTGGGACTGCAACTACCGTTTGACATCTGTGCCTTAGTCTCCCTTCTTGCGACGTCCAAATTCTCCTTTCTAAAGAGTCCTCCGACTCACAACGTTCTGCGCAGCTGCATCTGCGGGCTTCTGAACCTGGGGTCCAGGAGCGGCTCTCTCTCCCGGGTCGTGGCAAAAGTTCAGAGGATTTGAAGAGATTAAGAGAGGATTAGGGGCAGGGCCGGTAGCTTTTGAGCTCGAGGTTCCGGGCTGAGGACAGCGCCCCCTCATACCCCTCCTCATTTCCACACCAGGCAATTGGGTGTTGGCCAGTCTTTAAAGAGGAGCGCTCTCCCAGTTCATCCCCTTGCCTTCATGGCGCCATTTGATGCTGCTGTCCAGGACTGAAGACGCTTGAAAACCTGGCTTGGGTCTCCCACCATGTGTCTGGTTACTAGCTGGTCCGCTGAGCTAGGACAGACCTAGCTGTGACAGGCAGTGTCCCTGTCACCCATTGATCCAGGATAGAATCAAGCGAGGCACACACAGGATGTACCAGGCACTTAGTCTAGTCTAACTTCTCGCTTTAGCTGTTCAACAAGAATCAGATCTTTCGTCCGCATCGGACAGGCTTTCAGAGTGAGACAGAATCCTCAGATTGGGACTCTCCAAGAATGCCTTTCTGAGTCTCTGTCATGGTACCACTTTTAATGCTGGTCGAGCTGGTGTGTCTACCAATCTTAAGTCCCAGACTCTGCTTGCGCTCTGCAGTGTCGGGCGCTGGGACGATTTTTCACCGAAGTTTGTTGGGCAGGTAACAATGCCTGATCTGGGGTTGTGGCCCTGGAAGCACCCGTGTAGGTAATGTCTAGGGGAAAGAAAGATGTCTGTACATAGAAAGGAGATGGTGGTGGGTGGTCTCTCCCTCCACCCCCTCTCTCTCTTCAACTAGAAACTGGAAACCAAGTGACCACCAAGACCTGAGTGAGTAGTTTCTTAGCCCCCGCCCCTACCCCCACCCTCACTGTCTCTGAGGAGCGCAGGTGTCTCTTTTGGAGCCGCACCCTCTCCCCTCCCTCCCCTCTTCCCACGCAGTCCTGGGAGGGCGATCGGAAGGGAGCTGGCCTAGGGAGGGGGGGGCGAGGGGTTAGATGCGTTCGTGTGTCACGGGGGAGGGAGGAGAAAAGGGAGGGGAGAGCTAGGGAGCGCGCGCGAGAGAGCGCGCTGCGGGCGAGGAGGGCGGGCGGGAGGCGGATCCTCCTACCTGGGGCGCGCTCGCCTGCTCGCGGCTCGCTTGCCGGGGCCGCGAGTCACCTGGGGAGGCGGACAAGTGCGGACACATTGGCCGCCCCGGCGCACCGCGAGGCGCGCACGGCCCCAGGCGGCTAAGCCCAGTGGAGGCAGCGCCCGCCCGCTGCGCCTGGCCCTGGCCTGCGCTTACAGAGTCCCACGGTCACTCCGCTGGGCTCCGAGGTCGCGGTTCCCCGCCCGGGTCACTCCCCCAGGCGCACGCGGCGGCTGCGGCGCCCTGGGCTCACCATGGTGGCAACGCGTGCCGGGTGCCCGCGCGTCGCCCGCCTCCCGAGCCGAAGCGCCGGCTGAGCTTGGTTTTACCGCAGCCCCCTGGCCCCTGCCCGGCCCCTGCCCACCCGCGCGTCCCCTCCGGCCGCAGCTGTCTATGGCGCAGCCCCCCTCCCTGGATCATGCACAGAAACTTTCGAAAGTGGATTTTTTACGTGTTTCTCTGCTTTGGCGTCCTCTACGTGAAGCTCGGGTGAGTATACCTGTGGGCGGGGGCGGCAGAAGGGGAACCCGGCAGCCTCCAGAGCCTCCTCCAACGGACCTGGGGACCGGAGTTGGTGGGGGAGGGCGTTTCTTGAAGTGGCCGGGCTGGCTGGTTTCTCCGGCCTTCGCCCCAGCCTCGTTGAGACTCACCCGAGCCCCCGGAGCCAGAGATCCTCCGGAGGGGCGCGGAGCCAGGACGCAGCAGGGACAGCACGGCCCGCGGACGGCCGCAGCGGGGCTCGCGGGTAGCGGCGAGCGTGCCGGGCGCGTACTTTCACCTGTTTGGGCTCCAGGCCCCGGGGGTGGGACGCGCCTTCCCTCCCCCGGGCTGCGCTGGGCGCCGAGCCCGGGCCGAGCGCTAGCCGCCGAGAGGGCGCGCCGGGCCGGGGGAGGGGTGCGGGGGGCATCCCCGGCGGTGGAGATCGGGGCGCGCACTCGCTGCGAGCGCGCAGGCCTTGCACCCGCAGCGGCCCTTCGTCTCTATCCATCACCCGGACATGTTGAAATTACCTTGACAACTCGTCCGGCTGGCTCAGGATGGGCCGTGGGGCTGGCGCAGCAGCCTCGGGCTCCGTCCGGGGCCCGCGCCCCCGCCCGCCCGGGGCCCTGCGCCCGGCCCCCTCTCGCCGAGCTCCCCCTTGCGCGGCCGGGCGGGCGGGCTCCAGGCGGGCCGCGCTCGCTGCTCGCCGCCGTAGCTGCTCCGAGTCGTATTTCCACATTCCTGAACCCAGCCGAGTCCTTACCTGTTGAGCCGCGATCTCCTTTAGACGGAATCTGTCTCGGCCTCCCCGGATTGGGGGTGGAGGGGCAGGGTGACCGAACGGAGCGCAGCGCACCTCGCGGGCGTTAGTCACTCTTGGTGGCCCGGCTCGGCCCAAACCCCCACCCCCCACCCGGAGCACCTGCGGGAATCTGTGCCCGCCTCGCCTGGCGATCCTACTATGTGCCGCCCGGCGCTCTGAGACCAGCCTCATCTTGGCCCTAGGAAGGCCGGTGACCAGACCTGTAGGAGGGGCGGGTTCCGGTACCTGGGAGACCGGCTTTCCAGGCGAGAGGTAGAAACAGTCGCTGAAGATCAGCACCCTTCCCAGCCCTCTGCACCTCCGCCATCTTACAGGTGAAGAAATTGAGGCCCAGAGAGGGGCAGGGACCAAACCTGGTGGCCTCAGAGGCAGGATTGGAAGTCCCTTCCTTATTCCTGCAGACCTGGGCGGGAGTGTCTGTGCGGCTGAGAGTGGTTGTGTTAATTGTAGGTTTGTGCGGGTAGGCTGTGTCCCTGGGTGTTTGTTTATGAAGGTGAGGGGTGCCCCGGCGTTGAGCTTGCTGGAGTGGGGGCAGGGTGGGCAGGCCACTGCTTCCTGGGCTCTCAGCAGCCTGAAATGATTCTCCTGAGCCCGTGAAGGGATCCACAGCTCTTTGGGAGAAAGCTCTATTCAGATCCCGGCTACCTGGCTCTGGCGCCAAGGCCTTTGAGTTGGGTGCATGACTCCACCGGCCCTGGCTTCTATTGCTGACCATTCATCGTAGCTCCTCTTCTTCCACAAGGGGCCTCAGTAGAGGCCCTCCTATCATCAAACGGAAGAAAGGGTCAGCAGAAGGACCTGGGTTCCTGAGGTTGGGGGACTCCCTGGAACAGTCCTTGGGGTTCATGCCTTTACCTCATCTTTCATGGCTGGGAAGGGGTTTTGGCTCTGGTGCTCTGAACAACTTGGTGGTCAGTACTGAGTAGAGAATGGATGAGACCCCGAGGGTCTCTGCTAGCCCAGCCAGGGCTCCTAGATGCCTGTGACCACTATCTTTTAGAACTTGCAGGCTTTCCTCTGCCCAAGAGCCCCGAAGGGAGAACTCCTCTCCCTCCATAAACTGCCCCACCCCCACCCTGCTTCTTTAGTTTAAAAAAAAAAAAAATCCCAAAGACCCAGTGGAAGGACAGCTAGGGAAGCCAGGTCCACTGTGGGACCTGCAAATGGGAGGCTAACGGCTGACCTCTTCGCTTGTGTGTGCTCTCTCTCTCTCTCTCTCTCTCTCTCTCTCTCTCTCTCTCTGTGTGTGTGTGTGTGTGTGTGTGTGTGTCCTCCATCAGGTGAGCAGGAAAGACAACTGGACCTTCCCATGTGACCTAAAGGGTAGGTGGTGTGGACGTGGTCTCTGTAAAGTGGGCATCCCACACCATCACTCTGGCAAGTGTCTGGGGCTGCTTCTCACTCTCCTCTGAAAAGAGCAAAGGCATGGTAGTGTCCCCCTGGACTGCGAGGGATTAGTTCAGGTGGCCTGACCTTAAGTGGTAGAATATTGTGCCACTCACCAGTGAAGCCTTTCTTATCGACAATGGTTGTGAGATCCAAGGTGTGGGAGCCATTCTGGGGACTCCTCCGGATAGTTTTGGGGGGAGGGGTTATTTTGTGATGGAGGCTCCTGAACCTGCCTCTGCCCCATGTTTCTGTATGTGCCACGGGGCCTCCAGAAATCCCACCAGAGCATTCATCCCACATACACACCTCTCGTGCAAGCAAGAACCTGAATTCAGCCTCTCACACTCCAAAAAAACAGAAGTACCTCGGATTCTCAGCAAGTTCCAAGCACAATGGCCTTGGGGAGTCACAACACCTAAGGTCTCTGCGGAGGAAACTGCTGTCCCAAGGAAGTCAAGGTCACTGGGGTGTCAGGACTAGCCCTGTGCTAGGCTTGTTCCTGCCTTTGTGATTGGGAGAAGCAAGGGGCTACGTCAGGGAGGTCTGGAGGTAAGGGAGGTTTCCGACTCCTGGATGCGCAGGAGGCTCCATGCTAAGCCCAGTCTCAGGACCTAGTCTTTAGGACCACGACTGTATCACACATAGCCCCTCCTTTCCTGATGTCTTCCCTGCTCCGAGACGTCCCCTAGCTGACATATACCTCTATACAAAGACATTCCGATACAGCCAGGCTTAGCAGAAATAGGAGATGGGACCCCAGTCTGTTTCTAAACTATAAAAAATAATAATTAGTAGAAAAGAGAGGGCTCTTTAGACGAATTCCTTCTTGCCAACAAACAAACTTTCCTCAAAGAGTAAAAGATTAGAGATGAAAAAGCCAGAGGTGGTGGCCCTGCGTGGTGGAAGGCTTTCTCTGCCCGCGTCTTCAAAGGGGTGCAGAACAGAGCTGGCCCAGATGCAGGGAGAGGGGACCCACACCCAACCATCTCTAACCAGGCTACATGCAGACAGAGGGACAGCACACACAGGGCATCTGTGCACACACACCTGCGGGCACCCATACCGCCCATGCTCCTGCAGAAACATGCAAGCACACGCATGCATACATGAGCACACGTTGCTGAGCACAGCCCCTAAGAGGCGCACACGCCTCCGCGCAGTGCCTCCCGGAGATGCGCTCTCCGTAGCGGTGTTTCTCGCCAAAGGTTGTGGCGAGGGTATCCCGGCCAAGGCAACTTGGGCAAACCCTGGGGGCGGCACCCGCCGCACACTCTGGTCAACCTCCCCTTTAAAAAAAACCCGCCCGCGGAGGAGGCGGATGTAGGGGCAGCCTGTCCAATGGCAGCTGCAGCGCTTCGGGAGACTTAGAGACTTGAGCCAGAGTGAGCGACGGAACCGGTTCGCACCAAGATAGACGGACAGAGGACCAGACAGCCGCTAAGGAGCGCTTACTGCCCCCCGCCGGGCCCCCGCCCCGAAATCCAGCTCCAGCGCCCGCTACTGCCCCAGATACAGCACGATGCGCGGTCCAGGCAACGAGACACGGGCGAGCACTGTCCCCCGGCCCCCGAGCCCTGGCCCCTAGCGCCCAGCGCTGCTGCCCTGCATCAGGGAGGGCCGCGGAGACCCCAGCCTCAGTTGGCTCAGGAGCCCTGCGGGTGGGGCCTGCCCAGCCCAGCCAGGCGCGCCAGCCCACCATGCTCCTCCTGTCGCCGCGCAGCGCGCTGGTCTCCGTCTATTGCCCGCAGATCTTTCTCCTTCTGTCCAGCGGCAGCTACCTGTGAGTGCCGCCGGTGGCGGGCGGGGTGGGCGGGAGGGGACCCCTGGCCACCGCTGCTGGGGAGGGGTGAGGAGGTGGCAAGATGGTCCCGGGTAGGGTGCTGGATGCCCTGCGCGCAAAGAAACTGGGGCTCTTTGGGTCACTTTGCTGACCTAAGCCGCCGAGGTAGATCACCTGGGGGACAGCTGTGATAACGAGAAATTTTAGCTAAGGGGTCAGAGAAAAGGTGGCCTAAGAGCGGTCTGACTGCCTTTGCAGATTAGGCTATGTGCATTGAGCGCGAGAGCCAGAGCTAGCCAGGCGCGTCCCAGCATGATCCTGGACCAGCGGGAGACCCTCTCCGTAGGCCGTATTAACCTACGCGGCGCGCATGGCCTTGCCATACGCAAGAAGATGTGAGCTACAGGCACACATCAGCTTCCCAGCGCATACACTGGCAGACACGTGCATGCTGCGCCCCACCAGACAGCGCGCCCAGGCTGTTCCCCAAGGTCTCTGGGGCCACTTGTGCTCTCCTTCCACTCCTTGACCTCTCCTCGACTAGACGCCTCTTCAGGAGGCTAGGAGGGCGCACACTTGTGCGCACAGGTAATCTAGGTCTAGAGAGTGCGCGGAGCATCACCCACCAGATTACGAACGGGAAGCTCCCGGCAGGGCCTGAGTCCGCCCTGCGAGTCGAGGGGGCGCGTCCGCACAGCGGTGGCTTCGCCCGATTCCTAATGGGACGCATATGCTCTGGCCTCCGATTTAAAAAGAAGTTTGATTTATGGAACCGCCGTTTGGGGGAATTGAAGCTGGATGCTACTGATTAAACCTCA
>NW_022196893.1:16407109-16436903 GCF_008632895.1 Mastomys coucha | reverse complement strand
TGATAAATTGCCCCGCCCCCACCCCTTTTAATAAAGACGCGGCCAATTTCTCCTCCAGCTCCTAGGAAATTACTATCCTACCAGTTTTCCTTCTATAAATAGTCGCGCATCTTGAAACAAAAGTTCGCAACCGCAGCCAGATGCTGCGAGGCCCGCGGTTTCCCCGGCTGTGGAACATAATTACAAGGTCCAGGCAGAGGGAGCGCTCCAGGCCCGGCGGGCAGCCCTGGCTGCGCAGGCATCGCCTCGAGTGGAGAGTAGCAGGCCTCCCCGGGCAGGGCGCAGGGCCTGTGGGCACCGCCTGGTCATGGAGACCTGGCCAAGAGAATTCTGCTTCTGTCGTCCTTCTTTGGAATGGATCAGCCAACAGGGCCTCGGAGTCCAAGACTCCTGCCTAGCTCGGGAGCTCCGAGGCTCCCCTTCCCCAGATCCTGGCATGTCAGTCTGGTCTTTAAGCCTTGCTGAAGAGCCAGCAGTTACTCTGTCTGAGAAAGCATTTGGGGAGGCTAGAAGCTGAGGTTTGGTGTTCCTGGGGAGGTGTCCAGGGGTGGAGGCCAGAAGTTGGGTCTGAGAGGATAGGATGGTAAACGTGGTTTGCCCCACAGCAGCTGCAGGGCTCTATGGCGGATGGTAGCCAGTGTACCTCTGAGGCCTGCAGTTTTCTCCTGGAGGGCCCATTCCAGCTTAGTGGGGTAACGTCCACCGACTGTGTCCCACATAAGTTGGTTCCTGACTAGACTGCCAGTTCTCTGGGCTATTTCAAGGGAGCAGCTTTTCAAGTGTGTCCAGGCCAGTGCTGGGGCCAACATGGACGGTGGTAGCTGGGAGCAGCAAGGGGGTCACTTCTTATCCTTAGCCCTCCATAAGCCTTGCTCCTGGGCGGGAGAAAGGGCTAATGATCTCAGGGCTAGGTTTTTCCTCACCTTGCTGGGTATCACAGAGTTGGCTGCATTACGATGCCTGGGAGGGAACGGGCCTGTGTGATTATGATGAAAGGATGTTGAGTCCCCAGACCACCTGGTTTAGGCACCCCCCCACCCCCAGCAGTGGAGTTTGACTAGATGACCAGCCCAGAACTCTGCTAACTGCGCTCTGCTAACTGTGGAAGGTAGTAGGGGTCAGTGTGAGACATCCCTCCCCTCCTCCTAGCGCTGCAGGAATGTCCCAGAGGATGCCGCAGTGAGGAGGGGCCCTGAGTGGAGGCTGTGTTCTGTTCCAGAGAACTTTCCAGAAGGCATCCCATTGCTAGGATCACAGACACTAGCCAACAGTTGATCCTGCCCCTTTCAACTGGGTTGTTCTCCCAGCTCCCCATGCTGGGTTATCATCCAAACACAGTGAATCCCAGACACATGCCTGGGCCCCTGCTGATGATCATATTGGACGGGTGTGCTGGCCTGGAAGGGCCCTGAGCCCCTATCAGACTCTATGTGTGACCCAGCTGTGAGAGGCCACTCTAGCCACCTGTACCCCTGTGTGCAGAGTGAAGGAGGGGCAGTGGGGAATCAGCAAGGGACCAAGGAAAAGCAAATGGGGGGGTGAGAGGCCACAAGAAGTGCTGGGTCAGCTGGTATGAGGACCTGGCCCAAGTCTGGGCTACTGTACGGGCAGGTCCCTTCCGTTCTTGGCCTCCCTGTCCTAGATGTGGTAGCTGGCTGTGATGACCCCCCCCCCATGTCTTCCGGTAGAGCCTGTCATGGTAACCGCCTGCTCTGGGGAGCTGAGTGAGTCATGAATGACGGGATGGTTACTCACCAACCACCTGGCTTGGGGGTGCAGAGGGTGCTCACCACTGCCTCCCCCCAGGCCCAGTCAGGCCTCTTCCTGGTTCCTGCTGTGGCTTCGCCGGTGGTGCTGACCACAGTCCTAAAAGCCCTGTGGGTATGACCCTTGGTGAGATGGGCGCTGAATCAGGCTCTTCCTGGGGCATCACGGTCCAGGGGGGCAGTGTGGGTCATAGGACTTCAACAGGGACAGGTGGTGTCCGGCTGGACCTCAGTCTCCTCATAAGTCAGTCACGGGGGAAACAAGACTCAGGTCAGGCCCAGGTGTCTCTGGGTTGGAAAGCATGTGACACCCTGTAGAATAACTGGCACGCCAGGGTTAGAACACTTGAGGAACAGCTTAAGTCCCAGGAAACCTTCCAGCCGGAGCCCCTGTAACCACAGAAAACTACCCCAAACCCACTGTGGTCTGGTAGGACCCACCAGCTGAGAGGGGGGTGAAGTGCATTCTGGGATGGACCTTTCCCAGTCACTGTGTGCAGAGGACTTGCCTCTTTGGTCTCTTGACTGCGCCAGGGTCCGGGTGGGGAGGAAGCTAGGGGGTGGAGCCCGTTCTAACCTGGTTTCCTTGGAGCCCTGGAGACCACCAGGCATGCTAAACCTGGGTTCTCACCCTAGGGCCACCTCTTTCTGGGTGGCCAATTCTAGCTCACTCCTCTGCCCAGGGAGAATCAATGGAGGGGACACAAACCTCACAGGATGACCTGGAACTCCCAGAGAAGATGATTCCGGGCCTGCGCTGATTCTGGTGTTAGGGACAGTTCAAAAGACAGGTGAAACTTGGGGTAACAGGAGCAGGGAAACTTGCCTTTAGTGACCCAGAGGGAGGTCCAGAGGAAGTAGTCACTCGGGAGGGAATAGTGTGCTCCTTGGGTGCCTCAGAGGGCTTCCTTCAAAACCTAAAGAGGATTTTAAAAGATGGAAGAGTTTTGGCCAAAGGAAAGAGGAAGACCACTGAAGGAGGCTATGATTGTCAAACACAGGGACCCCATGGAGAGACAGACACAGTACTGGGGTCCTGAGAGATGAGGTCACCCAGACCCCAGGTCGTCATGTCCTCCTGGCTCTAGCCCCCACATAACCCTCCCTAGGGTGACCCATCCCGGATGGGAGAGGTGGTACAGCCAGCTGTTACCAGTGATCACAGGTGATCACCTCTAAGGGAGATATTTAGAAATGATGCTTCTTCTTCCCTCTGCCTCAAGCTCTCCTATGAGGCCTCCAAGCCTCAGGCTGGCCTGGAGGGGCCGGTGGACCAGGGTTACATTGCTGCAGGTGTCCTGGTGGACATGGATGCCCTGCTGGGGTTTGAGCCACTGTTCCAGGCATGGTAGTGGTGGGATGGCTGGGATGGGAACCAGTATTTTGGGCGGAGGTTGCCTGTCATCAGAGGGTCAGGGGAAAGTGTCCAGAGTAGGGTCCCTCTGTGCAGCCTATCCCCAGCCCACTAACCTCTGCATCTCCCAGGCAGGTGGAACAGCTACAGCAGGCTCCCTGGAGGCCTCCATTTTGCACAGTCCTGAGTCTGGCTGGGATAGGGCTCAGCTCCCCTCCCAAGGGGACAGGAGGCTGGCGCCCTCCCTTGTCAGATGAAACCCCAGCCCAGGGCTCCCTCAGCCTGATGAAAGGGTCATTGTGTAGTACAGGCCGCCCGCTGGCCAAGGACAAAACGGCCGTTTGTCCTCCCTCCTTGGTGTGGGGCTGGGGGCCTCCCCTCAGGCTGGCTGATGGGTGGGGGTGGGTACAGGTGCACTCTGGGCTCCCTCTCTTTCCTCATCTTCCAGTTCAGCCTGCCCTTCCCCCAGAGCCCCCTACCCACCCACGGTCACCTTGCCCTTGAGTGTGGATCCCCAAGCTTGGGCCAACCTTGTTGCTGTCTGGGAGACACTGAGCTTCCTGGCCCTAGAGGCATTCAAGCACATGTAAGCATGAGAATCTGGGATTCTAAGGAAGGGCTTTGCAGGACCAGGGAATCCAGTGCTCTGGGGCTCAGTGTAAGCCTCTAGGTGTGTGGCTGAGGTGTGTGTATTGGTGCAGATGTGCCGCAACCATAGCTGAGACTGGGGGTAGAAGATGCTACAGGGCATTGTCGCCCCTAAGTGGCTATGGCACCCATCTTCATCAGCTTTTATATGGCTGTCATGAACACCGTCACTAAAAGCAACTTGGAGAGGAAAGGGTTTATCTGGGTTACATATCCCAGACCAGTCCATTGAGGGAAACCAAGGCAAGAACCTCTTCTCAGGAATGGAAGAGTGCTACTTACTTGCTCCTCGTGGCTTGCTCAGGTCTTATAGCACCCAGGGCCACCAGCCTAGGGATGGCACCACCCACATTGTGTTGGAAACCACCCTCATCAATCTTTAATCAAGACAATACCCCCACAAACTTGCCCACAGGCCGGTCTTATGGAGGCATTTTCTCACTAAAGATTCCTTTTTCCTAGATGATCCTAGCCTGTATCAAATTGCCATAAACAAACAAACAATAACCACCACAACAACACACTAGCCAGTACTACAGCTGTAGGTTTTGAGGCCTTCCAAGGGTTGGAGCATGGTTGGAGGAAAAGCCAGAACCCCTAGGAGTCCTATCAATTGATACCAAGGACTTTCAGAACCTTCTCCCATAGCGCTTCCTGATCCATCCTCTCTTTGCGCTCAAAAGTCCCACCAACCAAACCCAAGCGGTGATGTGTGGTCAGGTCCTTAGGAGGAAGAAGACAGGGATTTCAGATTATCCCCAGCAGGAGGCCATTGGATGTCAAACAGATTTTAAAAGCCCCGGTTAGGTTTTGTGTCACACACCTGTTTCCCTAGCGCTCAAGGCTGAGGCAGGAGGATCATGGGTTTAAAGCCAACCTGGGTTTCATACTGAGGCCTGTTTCAATGTCTTTATAATGAGAATGGACCAGTTGTCTTGTTGACTTGTTGAGTAGGAACATGGGCCCAAGGGTCCACGTTTCTAGAAGGACCTGTCTTGTGGGCCTGGTGTGCACAGCCTGTCTGAAGTCTGTTGTTGAGCCTCTTTCCTCCCTGGCTGCTGGCACAGGGGCTAAACCAAGTCACCTCCAGCATAGGACTGTGAGGGTAGGGAGATCAGGAATAGGTGTGTCCCAGGTCAAAATGTCTGAGGCTGGATTTGAACCCAGGTCTCTAGGACTCTGAGGTCCATGGTACCTCCCAGCCTCTAACCAATATGGTTGCCTCTCTCACATTTGTTACATTGTTCAAGGGTTGAGAACCCAACTAGGGCAATAGGTTGCAATTGTCTATGGACCAGGAGACCCTGGGCCCTAAGCAAAGGCTTCCTCAATGGCGTAGGGGCTAGCTCTTGCTTTAGCCCTGAGGACAGAGATGCGATGCTCTTGTAGGATGTAGAGATATCCTGCCTGACTTGGTGCTACTCCAACAGCTCTGCAGCCAGCTTTAACAGGGGGAAAGGTAGGTAGTAGGTAGGTCTGGCAAGCCACCCAGTGACCTGTAGGTAGGTTCAGGATGTGCTTCATGATATACTTTTGGGTGTGGCTGGGCATGGACTTGGGTCATCCTTGGCTTCTTGAGATCTTGGCTTTCCATCTGGGGCTGGTTCTAGAACCCTTCTAGCTAACCCTACTGCATTCGGTTGACTCTTCACATTCCCTTAATTTACCACAGCCTTCCTGCCCACCTTCTTCCATGTTCACACAGATCCCTGCAGCTCCAGTAGCAGAGACCTCACCACCCAGGAAAGGCTTCCGGAGTAGGGTGACCTGAGACACTCCAGAAGTCGTCTCTACCAGCCCGAGGTTGCAGCAGAGACTGAGGGCTGGGCTGAGTCTGAACACCTTTTGAGAGGTGTTACAACTTCACCTCTAACAGGGAGTGCTGGACTTTCCAAGGGCTGACCCTCACCAGGAGCCAGAGTTGCCACCCTGCTATCTCCATGTTTCTGTGGTCAGGTAGATCAGGTTGGCCAATGGGGGAGGAGGAATTTAAGCCACTGTAAATGTTTCAGGGGGCCAGAGTGCTGGAGTGGCCTTCTTGTGGACCAAGCAGGGCTGACATTCCACCCTCCACAGGGTGGAGCACCAGATCAAGCATGCCAGCTTCTCAGGGTGACCTTTTGAACCTCTGGATGGGCTGAGAGATGTACCATGGCCAGAGCACCGTGCAATGAGTGAGCCCGAGGCCGGTTGGGCAGGCAGGTGGTGTAGAGAGGATGGTGGTCAGGGACTCGCAATTCTTGCTGCTCTTTACACTGCCACAGCTCTGGGGCAGAGATGAGGGACCCAGGGACACATCCCTGAAAATGTCCAGGAATGTCTGTCCTCTCGAAGAGGGTGAGGTACTAGGTAGAGCTGGACAGCTTCCCTTCAGGTTGTGGCGCCTATGGTGGCTCTGCCTAGGGTTCTGCGCTTCCTTCCTAGCACCATTGTGGTAGAGTATATGGCAGTGACTCTCCCTGAGGGAAGTCCTTTGTGTGTGTGTGTGTGTGTGTGTGTGTGTGTGTGCACGCGCGCACACGCGCGAGATAGCCCTGCTCCAGAAACAACATAGGTTGGCGGCTTGTAGGTCAGTAGTGCCTTCTGGACCCCTCACGGGGCAGTGGGACAGGGTGTACAGTCAGGTCTTCACCTGTGCCTTCCAAGGTGGGGACTCTCGTAGCAGGAAGGAACAGGGTAGCCACAGCTGCAGTGGGAAGATATCAAGGAGGCAGAGACAAAGCACTTAGCTTTATGGCTTGCCAAGCTGCTATTCAGCTTTGGACAAAACACTGCTCTTCTTTGAGCCTCCTCTGAAAAATGGGAAGGATGGGCTCCTAGCCAGGCTAGCCATCGGGACTGAGTGGCCCCCTTCCCAGGGCATTGGGTCTGAGGCAGTTGACTGGGGAAGCCATCAAGGTCATGGGGAGAGCCCTAAGATGAGGGATAGTGGGACAGTCCTCAGGGGGGCTTCTGACTCAGACAGGCCCCAGCTGTGATGACGGAAGATGTCAGGGGTGGTCAGGCCCCTGGCTGAGGTTCACATTACCCTGGGTGCTGTGTGGTCAGGCAGCTACCCCCCACCCCCTTCTAGGCTCTGTCTCCCACCTGAGTCTGCATAAGAACTCAGCCCTACCTTGATGTCTATAGAAAGATGGTGACTTGCTGTCCCCCGTGTGTGGGACTTGGTCCCCAAACTCACAGCTCAGAACATACTCAGAGTGTCCTAGGAAGTGCTGGCTCAGCCATCCAGTGTTTAAAATCCCAAACTGGCAGTAGGCCAGTGGGGCCTGCCAACTCCTTCCCACCGTTTACACCCACCTGTCCTTCTGTCCCTAGGTCTCAGGTTGATGTCTTGGCTAGCCATGCCTTCAGGGCACCCCGTATCACATAGGTTTTATAGCAAGTGCCATGCTGGGCTTAGGGGGTCTCAGCACCAGTTGGGCTTCAGCCAGCCTCACAGCCTCAGGGGCCCTGACATCTCTGGATGTGGTAGTCTCCATCTCTACTGTGGGAAGCAAAGAGTTGGGCCAGAGGAGCCACCATGGCCCCTGTGCCAGGCCTGGCACACACAGGGTGTCTTCAAAGTGAGAACAAAGCAGGGTGAGACAGACTTCTTGGAGGCAGAGGCACTGTGCTGGGTGTGGAGTCCCATCTGACTGCTAGAGAGGCAGGGTACCCTTCCCAGGGCAAAGCCCTGATCCATTAAGGCCAGGACTTGGCATATTATGTTGGGCCCTGCGTGCCAGGAAAGGTCATGAAGTTTCTAAAGTGACCCCCATGAGGTCACTTTACAAATAAAATGACGGTGACCCCCATGAGGACTCAGTGAACCCGTTAGCCCCCTTGATCCCTTTGCCCATATCTCGAACGTGCCCCTCGGTGGGCGTGGCTTTCCCATCTTCAACCACCCCAAGCTACCCAGGCTTCCTGCTTACCGCATGCTTCTCCCAGACTGCCTTCTTTCTCTCCAGGGTGGGGTCCTGGGATGCCTGGCTGGAATGTCAGCTATGTGGGAAAGTCTTTAGCAGAACCTCTACTCTCTTGCCTGGGAACACCAGGAGCAGCTGAGGGGAGCAGTGGCTAGGAAAGATGGGAGCAAGTGGGGCTCCTCCTGGAGGCGGGGGACTGTCCTCCAGAGACCCAACCATAGACAGACTGTCCCCCTCCTGACAGATGGGTAGACTGAGGCCCAGATTGGTCAGAGAGAGAGTCAGAGACTTAGCAGAACTGGAATCTAGTTTCCACAGCCAAGGAGGCCCTCTTTGGAAGGGTCTAGCCTCAGGTATCCTGACTTTCATCTCAGCCCCCTTGATATTCAACTGGGAAACTGAGGCCCAATCAGACCAGAGAGGGGTTTTGGAGGTGGCTGAATTCCCAAACAGAGTCCTAGAGTTGCCCACCCTCAGCTGTCTCCAGCCCCTGGCTGCCTCTAGAACCTCCTGGGTCTCTCACAGTCTGTTTCCCCTCTGTAAGTTTAGGCTTCAAGGTCCAACCCCAGGAGCTGCTGTGGAGATGGGTAGAACAGGCAGGAAACTGAACTAGGTACATTCTCTTTCAGCACCGTGGCTATGGGTGTAGACTCTGTGTCAGGACATGCTAAAGGGCTAGTCGGATGGCCAGGCTAGACCTGCCCTCTGGTACTCCCTCCAAGGCCTTACCTGGGTCCGGGTACTTACTATTGGGGTGGGGCACCCCCTGTAGTGCCAGCACTCTGAGGTATAAGCAGGAGGATCAGAAGTTCATTGTCATCCTTGGCTACTTTTGAGGTTTTGAGGTTAGCCTGGGCTTTTGAGGTTAGCCTGGGCTACATGAGACCCTGAAAGAGAGAAGAGGCAAAGGAGGGAATAGGGAGGGGAGAAGGGAAAGAAGAAGGGAAGAGGGAGGCAAGGATCGAGGAGGGAGGGGAGAAGGGTCAAGAAACAAAACCCAGCTTTGGAGCTGCACACTCTGCCCATGTTTCTGAGCTGGGGTTACCAGGCAACAGAGGAAAAAGACTGAAAAAGGACCAGAGCAGGGACAGGTAGCCTGAGGGCAGGGGCCTTGGCACCTGCTGTGTTCCACTCTGACCAGTTCTGTTCCACAGACCTGCCAAAAGGACCTGCTGTGCTCAGTCCTGGCCTAGGTGAGCGCTCCTTGGTCAATCTAATCTAATTCAGATTGTAGCTAATGTCTCTGCGTGTGTGGGTGGGGACTCTGATCTGGGGGCTCAGGCCAATCTGCACCGGGAAGACATTCCTATCCCCACTTACCTGGCAAGAACATCGAGGTTCCTCTTGTCCTGGCTCCCAACCAACCTCCCACCCCCACCCTAAGCGTGATCCAGAGCCTGGGAAGAACCCCTGGGCCCCTCAGTGCCTGGAAAAGCCCTGAGCACACCTGCCCACCGGAGGGAGAGCTCAGCGACACCCTCCAGGGGATTTGCTGAGTTACTTCCTGGATGAGTGGACCCAGGCCCGCCTTCCTGGCCGATCATAGATAATTAGAACATTCTTCAAATATTTTGCCGGAGGATGCCCAAGAAGGAAGAATTACAAGGCACCCTGGGCCAGAAGTGTGGGCTGGAGTTATTGGGCAGCTGGGTAGCTGTCTGGGCCAAGGCTGGGGGGCCCAGAGGGAAGGCTTAGACCAGCCTGACCCTACTCTCCAGAATTGGAACTGGGGCAGGAGACCCAGTGACCTTGGTGACCTCGCAATGGTGGGAAATCCTTGCTTTGGGGAGTCAGCAGCAGGCAAAGAGGCAGAGCCTTTGGAGAGGACTGGGGGTCACACACTGAGTCCAAGGGCTCCAAGCTGCCTGTGAGGAGGTGTGCCTGCAGAGGGAGAGCAGATCTGAAAGCCCAGCATAGCAGGAGGGAGAAGAGCGAATGAGGCCTAATCCTGGTGCCACAGGGTACGTAGCATGGAGCAAAGGGACTCATGGTTCCAGCAGCAAATGTCTAGTAGAGGATGACCAAGTCGGTCATCAATGGGAAGAGAGGCCCTTGGCCCTGTGAAGGTTCTATGCCCCAGTGTAAGGGAATGCCAGGGCCAATAAGCAGGAGAGGGTGGGGTGGTGAGCAGGGGAAAAGGGGAAGGAACAGGGGTTTGTTTTTGTTGTTGTTTTTATTTTATTTTATTTTCTTCGGAGGGGAAACTGAGAAAGGACATATCGCATGACATGTAAATAAAGAAAATATCTAAAAAAAAAAGAAAAGAAAAGAAAAGAAGAAAAAAGAAAAGAAAAAAGAAAGTTGTTCAAGAGGCTGCCCCTGCAGTTGGGAGGGCTGAGGAAGGCCCTGAGCTGGGGCAGGGCCTTGAGTGCAGTGTAGACTGAGCTCTGGGCTAGGCCTGGAGCTGAAGCAGGTAAGGGGGCCAGAACGCTAAGGGGCCTGTCCCAGGGAAGGTTTTTGTTGTTGTTGTTGTTGTTTGTTTTGTTGAAAGGGTCCTGCTTTCCAGAGAGGATGGTTCCTGTCTTTCTGTAGGCCAGGATGGGCTCAGTTCCAGTTCTAAACAGTCTCTGTGTTCTGTGACTCCCCTCACATGTTTGTTCCAGCCCAGCAGCCTGGGGGCAGCCTGGTCCCGTGTGGAGAGGGCTCAGGCTAGAGAGAAAAGCCCGGCAGAGATCACTGCTCCTATGGGGCCTGTTTGCTCTTGTGGGTAGAGATTTCAAAGGGAATAGCAGGGTGCAGATGCTTGGCTTTGTGGCCACCTTAGGACACATCTGTAGATTTTGAGGTGGCTGGAGGCTTCCTCTGGGTGGGAGAGACTGCTCCATTGGTCACCTCTGTCACTAGCAATGACACCATTTCTCTCTGGCCATTTAAATGGAAAAGGACCAGGTGAATGACAGGGCTTTCACTGGCCTGTCACCCAGGATGAAGAGAGGGGATCCCATGACTCCCCTGGAGCCATCTCCTGCCCTTCCACTCTGAGGGTACCCTCTGTTTCTCTCAGCTTGGGCATGTGAGCCAGGAGCCTGGTCACTGTCCTGGGAGGGGCCTCTTCTGGGTTTCCGTGGGTCTGAGATTCCTGACGAGAGCCTTCATTTGTTAACCCACTAAGGTGCGGAGGGCAGCAGGCTACAGTCCTGATCTCTGCTTACCTGCCAGCCCAGGGCAGCCAAGCCTCTCTGGGCTTCTGGGGAAAAGAATATCAATTCTTATCACACATTTTCACATTGAGATGTTATGTGGGCCTTGGGCCCAGTCTAGCACACAGTAGGTCTTCTCCAACTCAAGCACCGAAAACACTAGCAGCATGAAGGATTTAGGTTAGATTTCTATTCCTGTCCTGAGGGCAGGCTTTGGAGGGCTTACTTCCTGAAGAAAGCAGGAGTGTCCTCCACACTAAGTAAGGACAGGGCGACCTCAGTCCAGGGCATAAGGAACACCCGTTCACAGCCTTGAATGCCAGCTCTCCAAGGATGTCAGAGAAGGGGACACTTGGAGGACACCCCAGGGTGAAGCCTGACCTGAAGGAGGGATTCGGTCCCCTAGGCATGGCCTCGGCTCATCTGGTGGTTGGTTACTGTACTGGCTGGGGCCCCTCATTTCTCAGACAGAGTGAGTTGGCAAGGTTGGAGGGAGGAAGAGTCTGAGGATGGCCCCTTGGGTTGTCATGGAGACAGCAGTGGGCACTCAGGGGTTGAGGGTTCCACTATAGGCATGGTGCCTTCTTGGTCCCAGGAGGAATGTGGGAGCCAGGAGCTGTGTATGTCCAGTTAATGGAGGACCAGAGTGATCCCAGCCTCAGGCCTAGAGGACAGAGCTGGCCCAACCCGTGAAACGCAACCACACACTAGCTGTGGTCCGAGTGCATGTGCTGCACAAGTCTCTCCTCATCATCTCTGCCATGTGTCCAGAACACTCTCACACTCCTTTTTACCGAGGAGGAAACTGAAGCACAAAGAACTGGGGAAATGTGCTTGTGCCCGCCCCACTCAGCCATGAAGAGGCACGTCCGGGGCGCCCACAGATCATGTCAGCACCACAGTTTGTTGGCCCTAGCCACTGCATTAGAGGCCTGGATATCTACCACTGGACAGTGCCAGAAAGGTTGAGATCTTCTCCTCTGTCCCCCACTCCCTCCTTGAGGCCCCCCAACACACACATCTTAAGTTTTGTTAGGTAGAAAGGTCTTCTCGTTGTCCAGCGAAGTCCTTTTGACCCAGTGCCCAGCCTAAACCCAGAGTTGGGCATCGCAAGACTCAGGTAGGTTCCCCTGGCCTCTGCTGGCCTCTGGTGTGAGCGTGGCAGACTTGTCCACAGCAACTCTGGGCTCTCTTTCAGGACCTTGATCCAGGCAAGAGGTGAAGAAGGTTTGTAGGCTCCCAGTGTGGCCCACTGTTCCTGGCTCTCTGCCCGTGTCCTAGGGCCCCTGAGCAGTTTGAGGGACAAGCCCGGAACAGAATTTTTCCACGGAAAAAGTCAGCCACAAAGGCACACACACCCCTGCCAGGCGTCTCTGCTCACAGGCCCTTCTTGGTCTGGTCACTTGGACACCTGAGCAGGCAGCTGCTGGCTGGGAAGAGGGTTTTCCCACTGTGGGATGAGAGCCGGGGCCCACCTGCAGGGTGGCCTGGTGAGGGTGCCAGGCATACTGTCATCCCACTGCCAAAAACCCCAACAAGGCCCCACATGTCACAAGCCTCCTGCTGGCACCCGCTACTTAGTTTTTAGGATTTTAACCATGTTTCCCACTCGCAGACTCCGCCTTTAGTCCACATCCCTCTCCCAAAGCCTTGGGTTGTCCACAGTCTACCCTGTTCTAGGAACTCGGGATATGATCAGTTGGTGTCTAGGAGTTAGTGTGTGGAGAGTTGCAACTAGATCTTTCTGCCATAAGCCCAGAAGAATGAATGAATGTGTGAATGAATGAATGAATGAATGAATGCTCTTCAGCAAGGAAGTGACTTAGATGGGTTTTGAGGACAACAAAACAAAACCCAAACAGACCTAGTGTGATGGGGGCACTCTCCTACAGCCCCAACTGAAGGAGGCTGAGGCTAGAGGAAGGGTTATTGTGTAAGTTCAAGGTCAGCTTGGGTTACAGAGGAAGACCCTGTCTGAGAGAGAGAGAGACAGACAGACACACACACACACACACACACACACACACATACACACACACACACAGAGAGAGAGAGAGAGAGAGAGAGAGAGAGAGAGAGAGAGAGAGAGAGAAAGAGAGAGAGAATAGAAGAGGAGGAGTCTCCATGGATTAATGGTGTTTCTACCAAGCCTGGCAGCCTGAGTTTGATCTTCAGGACCCATCCAGTGAAAGAAAAGAATGGAATCTCACAAGTTGCCCTCTAACCTTCCACATGTGAGCTATAGCACAACCACGTGGTTACACACACCAAATAAACAATAAATTAAAAAACAAATTATTTGAAAAAAGAAAGAAAGGGGGGCTAATCCACATCTTCACCCATCCCCCACCTCCAAGCCCCCACTCCCCACCTCCCACCCCACCCTACCCCCTACCCCCCACCCCACCCTCCACTCCCTACCTCCCACCTCACCACCTCTCTCTGGGCTTACCAGCTCTACCTGGTTTCCCAGAGCACAGTTCAGCCTCCACCCCTGAGCTCTGGAAGCAGTGCCCTGCTCTGAGTGGGACCAGAGGCCTCCCAAGCCCCCTTTCCCCAGCCTCTCTGAGCACTTACCTCCCAGCACCCCTCCAGAGCACTCATTCCCCCATCCTCTCAGAGCAGAGTCCTTGCAGGGTTGGGGTACAGGGTGACTTCGTAGGGGAGTGTTGAGTACCCTCTGGTGCAAAGGAAGACAAGTTTGCTGTCAGCTTCGGATCGGTGACCATACCTGGTCACTTAGGCTCTGACTCACACCCTGGCAAGGGTGTGTGTGCTGAGGAGGTAGAAGTCCCATCTTGGCAGCACCAACACCCACATTTGGTGAACGCCCACTTCCAGTGGCTCCCTTACATCGAGGTGTATAGAGTCTTGTCAATTGTGGGTTGGTTTTTGTTGTTGTTGTTGTTTTTTGTTTTTTAAATGTGGTTGAGTGGCACATAAAATATAATTTGCTGTTCTGTCCATCTTAAAGCACAAAATGGTGCCATTACGTGTTTTCATAACATTACAGGACCATCAGCCTACAGAGCTCTATAACTCAGATGGGAATTCCACTGTTAGTCCGCAGTCAGTCCCCACCCCATCCTCCTCACGTGTCTGTCTTCTCTCTCTGTGGATTTGCCCATTCTGGATTTTACCTTTAAATGGACTCAGGTAGCACCTGGGATTCCACATCTGTCTTCTTTCTCATGGCATAATCTTTTCGAGTTTTTTCCATACCAGGCCATGAGTGAGTGCTTCATTCCTTTTCATGGCTGAATAATACTCCATGGCATGGGCATACCACATTTTGTTTTCAGCCACTCATCCGTCGACAGAAAATTGGGTTATTTCCATCCTCTGGCTACTGTGAATAGCATTGCTGGGAGCGGTTGTGCAGAAGGTTTTGTTTCGACACCTGTCTTCAATTCTTTTGGATCTATGCCAAGAAATGGAATTTCCGGGCAGCTTTGTGTGTGACTTTTAACTCCCTGCCAAATGCTGCCCACAGGGACTGGGGTGCAGGAGGACTCTGCTCCTCGGCCTCCTCACTGGCACGTGGTGTTTTACAGCTTCTCAGTTTGCTCACAGGGGTCCTGGCGAGTGTGCAGAGGGTTTGCGTTCTTGGAAGAGTGGGTGAGGTTGTACCTCACTGTGCATGCTGCTCGCTTCTCCCGTGTCTCTGGGGGAAACATGGCAAGTCCTTTACAAAAATGGGTTGTTGTCTGGTTGCTGAAATCCAGCCGTGGTTTGTGTGCCTCATGCATTCTATGGGAGGTGGAGAAGGCCCTTCCCCTACACAGCCATTCTCTGGCCCCCGGGGTCAGCTAGGACTTGGCATTTTGGGAGGGTGCATCTACCATTTGGAGGTGGCATAAAGACAGTATCTGCAGGGTACAGAGGGATGAGAGCCGACTCTCAGAACAAATGCTCGCTGTTCCTCTTCTCAAAGCCATGGCTTGTGGAAGGGGGACACACCTGGAAGGGAGAGGAGAGTTTTCCAGAAGGAGCCACAGAGGAGGGACAGCATGTGAGCAGAGGAATCAGTGGCAACTGTCAAGGTGGGTAAGTGAAGACAGAAGGGAAGGATCATCAGAGCCAATCCTGAAGGCTTATATTTTTGGGCAGAGGGCAATGGGGAGCTATGGATGACTATTGAGCAGGGGCTACAGCAGACCTAGTCTCAAAAACAGTGAAAAAACATCTCTGGCTGTGATGAGCTGGGTGGTAGAGGGAGCCATCTGTAGTAGGCCTAAGGGCCACTGTAATGATTTCTTGCTGCCCTCAGTTCATCCTGGGATCTGTTCCCACCTGAAGCTCCCCACAGTTCAGCTTGTTGGTCTGAGTGCTCTCCAGGGCAGACAGTTGAGGCGTGAGGTCCAAGCCTATCAGAGGGACTTGGAAACTAGGAGCGCCCTTGAGATCTAGTACCCAAGTGACAGCTTTGCTGTGGCGGCAGTGCCCCGTGGCGTTCCCATCCATCTCGTTTCCCCAGCTCGGTTTCCGAGGATTCTACTGTTACTTTGGGCTGGATTCCCCGGATTCCAGCCCGCTCCCAGCCCCACCCGCCCAGATGCCCTTCCTCAACGCCAGCCTGGGGCGTGTTTACCCCATTGTGTCATGGGAGACCCAGGGGGGGTCTTGGCCAGATTAGCAGGTAGAACAGGCGGGGCGTGCCACAGAGATTGAGTGTCACAGGGCTGCAGCACAGGCTGGGGGCTCAGGCCACACTGAGACTGCCCAGCTGCTTAGGACTACAGTAGCCTGGAAGAACATAGAGTTTTTAAAGAGCAGTCACAGGCCTAACTGTCAGCTTTGGAGGCCCCTGGCTAGTCCTCTGCATTGCTGTTCTCTTGCTATGTACCCCCTCCTCTGATTGTTATTATTATTATTATTATTATTATTATTATTATTATTATTAATTTTTTATGATTGGTTTCTCTGTGTAATCCTAACTGTCCTGGAATTCAGAGATCCACCTGCCTCTCTGTGCCTCTGGAGTGCTGGGGTTAAAGGCATACGCCACCACCGCCACCACCACCTGACCCCGTCTGCTGTTTTAGACCCAGAGATTTTTTTTGTTGTTTTTGAGACTGAATCTGCTATAGCCTAAGGCTGACTTTAAGGAGATGAGAATGACCTTGTAGTGATTCTCCTGCCTCCACTTTCAGGGTGTTGAGATTACAGGTCTGAGCCACCACATACAGTTTATGTGTTACTAGGCATCAAGCTTAGGGCTTTGTGTACGCGGAAGGCCAGATCTCCACCAAATGAGCCCGATCTCTGGTTGTTAACCTGGGGACTGGCCCGCTGCTTCTCTGTTTTAATGTTCTTTCTCTTGCTTGAACTGAAAGATCAGTACCAATAGCTGTGGAAAACGGTTTAGCAATTCCTCAGGAGGTCAAAGAGTCAGATGACTCAGGAAGTCCATTCTCAGTGGTGGGTGCTTGAACGATTGAAAACAGGGACTCGGACAACGACAGGCATGTGCACTTCATAGCCACAGCTGAGAGGGAGATGCCCGTCCATGAGAAGTGGATCGATAAGTGAGGGCCTGGTGTGCAAATGGAATATTATTCAGCCTTTAAAAGGAACAGGGTGCTGCCACTCAGATAAACTTTGAAAGCGTTTCACTGAGTGCAAGGAATCTGGCTCCAAAGACCACGTGTATGGTAAGATTCCACAGACTGTCCGAGCGCTAGCAGCAGCCCCGTGGGAACAGAGACAGATTAGTGGATGCCAGGGGCTCGGGGAGGAGGGGCTGGGAGTGCCTGCTCGTGGGTACAGAGTTTCCTTTTGGGATGTGGAGAAAAGCTTGGAACTTGATAGAGGCGGAGGCTACAATACCGTGTGTGTGTGCTAAAGGCCACGGGGCTGTACATTTTTAAATGGTTAATGTTATGTTATGTGAATTTCCCCTCATTACAAAAACAAACAACCATGTTGATAATACTCCAAGCTTAGAGTGAACTTGGCAAGAGGCTTCCTCCCTGGGAGTTGCCAGGAGTCATTACAAAGGCAACCACAGTCTTCTGAGCCCAGCCGAGCACACAGTAGGTGCTTATCTCATGTCAGCTCCTGTCTCTTTCCAGTCTATGCATTCATCTAGACGTGAAGGGGCTGGGCTATTATTCCAGGTGTGTGTCTGTGCTTGCACACTGGGGGCAGCAGGCATCTATACCCATTCCCTGAATGTGAAACTTCGGCTCAGAGTGTCTTGTCAAGGTCACACACTGGGTGGGAACTGGAGGAAGTGTCCTTTGGGTTCAGAAGGAGCAGCTAGGGAAGCCCAGTGGTCTGTGAGTCGGGTGTGCCGCTCCAAGACAACTGGGAACTGTGCCAAGGCTGTCAGCTCCCAGGTGGGATGCTGTCTGATTGGAAGGATCTGTGCGTCTGACTCAGGCCTGGGGATCGTGGCTTCTGCAGGTGTGAACTGGTCTGCGGTTCTAACACTTCCAGGGCTTGTGGGGCTCAGTGGAGGAGGTGTCAGGTGCCAGTGGGGGACAGCGGACCGCCTGAGG
This sequence comes from Mastomys coucha, assembly GCF_008632895.1. Taxonomy (NCBI): domain Eukaryota; kingdom Metazoa; phylum Chordata; class Mammalia; order Rodentia; family Muridae; genus Mastomys; species Mastomys coucha. The sequence goes on along the minus strand of NW_022196893.1, from coordinate 16,419,581 downwards.
GGTGCTCAACACCTTTCTTCTCTCTGCCCCCGCAGAGCATTGTCATCCGTGGTGGCCCTGGGAGCCAACATCATCTGCAACAAGATTCCTGGCCTGGCCCCACGGCAGCGTGCCATCTGCCAGAGCCGACCCGATGCGATCATTGTGATCGGGGAGGGGGCGCAGATGGGCATCGATGAGTGCCAGCACCAGTTCCGATTCGGCCGCTGGAACTGCTCCGCCCTGGGCGAGAAGACCGTCTTCGGGCAAGAGCTCCGAGTAGGTAAGGGTGTCTCTGGGCCTGTGGGCTGTGGGGCTGGGTCTCCCACCAGCCAACCCAAGTCTAGGCCAGCCTGTGTGTATGGATGAGTGTCCTAGCTCTGGGCTGTGGGTGTGGGGGCACAGTGACGCATGCAGACAGAAGGAGAGGAAGGGGGTTTGACGCAGCGGATTGGCCTGTTCTGTAGCTTCAAGTACCCAGGTCCCTGCGCCACTTTCTGTGCCCAGGCTCCCATTTGGAAGGGGACCATGAGATGCCACCCGCTCCTTGCTGACTACAGATTCCAGTAGTCAGAACCTGTAGGAGGCTCCCATATGATGGCTCTCACCCTGACAGAAGGGTGCCCTGCGCAGGGGTGGATCTGGGCGATGCAGGGGTGGGATTCCATTTGAAGACAGTGATCAGCTACTAGAACATGTCAAGTGGGTTGGCTACAGAGGGCACAGTCCTTCGGATGCGTGGTGGTGCCTGTCCGCCCTTGAAGCACTGTGTGGGCTACAGGGTGCCTGTTTCACAACATTTCACTAATGAAGGCGAGGGAGGACCCTATTCAGGGCTAGGGAGAGGCTTCAAGGAAATTTCCAGAAAGTATCTGGATCCAAATCCAGATGTGTGACCTTGGCTGTGTCCCTCAGGGCTATTCTGAGCCTTGGTCTCCTCATTGGTAGTGTGAACTCTGAGCCAGTAGGCTCTTGTCTGGGTCTCAGCACCAGAATTTAGTAGGTGCTCAACAAACGCCAGTCTGGAAATCAGTAGGTGCTCAATAAATGCTGTGTGCTACACATGGTCAGGGACATTGACTCTGGTTGTCTCTAGATAAGATGGAAGGACAGTATAAGGCTTTCTGGATGCCTGGCCTTTAGGCCATGGGTCCCCCATATACCAGGGGGCCGCAGCTGCCGCAGGACTCAGTTCAGAGCCTGCTCTACAGGACTGCAAACACCAGCACAGGGCTGGAGTTGGTGCAGAGGAAAACTCCCGAGGGCCCCTTTGTGGTGAGCAGCCTGTGGGTGGCACCTAGTGCGGCCAGGAGCGTGGCACCGCCTCCTCCTCGGGGCTGTGCCACCCAAGTGCAGATCGCTCCCTCCAGGTGCCAGCTGTGGGGGGGGGGAGATGGTTGGGAGGGCAGTAGTGGGCAGAGGGTACCCGCCTTGTGTGGCTTCCCACCCACTTCTGCAGGTGCCATGTGTGGAGGCCTTTGTGGGTACAGAAGTAATGCTGGCCCCACAGTTGTCCCCTTACCTCACAGGGTCCCCTTCTGACCCTTGGGAAATGGCCTTGGGACCGCCAGCAGCCAGGAGGAGCACAGCTCTGTCCTCAGGAAAGACACTGGGGCAGGGCTGGCCTGTGTCTCCCCTCTTCTCCTTGCTCCCTTGGGGACCAGGTTGCTAATGTGGCTGTCATCCGACAGTTTGTACTTCCCACTCTCTGTGCCCCCTACTCTGGAGAGAACCATTCTTGCTTCAGGCGCTTCTCCTAGGGAGAACCTGGCCCTTTGTCCCACCTTGGCAGGCTTCCTCATAACATGGCCCACAACTGTCTGCTCCATGTAGCTTCTTGCCCAAGTCATTGGTGGCCTATGTGTTGCTGATTGTCCCCATTCCCTGGCTTCCATCTTGATTCACCAACTTGAGTCCTTTCCTGCCTCTAGCTGTCTTTTGCCTAGCCCCGGATAAGGTATGCCCTGTCCCCAGGCACCCGGGCCGAACTCTTCCACAGCGCCCTGACAACTCATTGTCCCCTGATGTTCTGAGTCTCACTGGCCTACAGACACCTTGGCTTTTCTGCATGGCTCCCCCTACCCACCTGACCACCTGATGTCATTTCCACTTTCCACCCCTCTACCCTACCCTTTGATCCCTATCAGGGCTGCTTCTCTTTCTGCTCTTCCCCTGGAAGCTGTGAATGCCTCCTGCCCTCCACAGACCCAGTTACCAGGTAGACAGCAGCCACCCTGTGTCCTTTCTCCTCTGTTCTATGGGTAGACATCTGGCCTAGTACAAGGATCTGGGTCTGAATCCCTCACACCTCCTGAATCAGGATGCTGCAGGAGGGGCCTGGCATCTCCACCTTTACCAACTACTGCCACCAAATCTGCCTGAGACTCTGTTTCTAATCCATGGTCAACAATAAAAACCAGCCGTGTTTAATCTTTGCAGGAGTTCTCTACTGCCCTAAGGTACGGGCAAGCCTGGAGTACCTCACCTTGCTTCCCTACCCAGAGCCCCAGCCACATCTGCTTCTCTTCCTGAGCCTAGTTTCTCAATCTGAGAGGCCTCTCCCCTCTGCTATAGCTCTTTATAGCTTATCTGTCTTCCTCTTGGGGAGGGGGGGCTTTCCCACACCCTGAAGCTGGGTCAGCCTGTGCCTGTCCCTACCCCTCCCTGCCCCAGGATGGGCAGGCTTTCTGGAGCCCAGCCTGGGTCTTGCTGCCCTGCTGTAGCCTCCTGTGGCTTCCTGCTGTACTCAAGCAGAGAAGCTCTGGCCACAGGCCCGAGCTGATGGAGCGAGGGCAGGAACCGCAGGGGCTTTGCCTATATGGGAAGGCTCCTTCTCCCTTCTCAGTGGCTGGGAGTCAAAAGCAGCATGCTGACTGTACTGTGTGTGAGCTGGCCACTTTGAGAGGCTTGCCGGATGCCTGGACATGCCCGGAAGCTGGGCTGCGAGCTGGCAGGCAGCCGGGGTGCTCTCATGGGAGCAACCTCTCAAGCGGGGCCAATTAATGATTGTCCCTGAGAGGGACAATGGTCTGGGTGGTGAGACAGCCCCCTTCAGGCCTTGCCTGTGACCTTGGACCAGTCCTAAAACTTGAATGTTGAAGGGAAACCTCCCGAAGACAGCAAAGCCCCCGGGCAAAGTTACACAGCTTCAACACCTTTGCAAGTGCTTGTCTATCTCCAGGAATGGGATGAGCAGTCCTCCCACGATGACCACCACAGTAGCCTTGTCTGGCACTCGGAGAGTGCTAGCGAGTCCGTTCTTTTGAGACCATCAAGGCAGTCTTTAGATGCCCCCCCCCCCGTTGTTGTGATATTCCATGCTTGGCACACTTTAACTCTCTTAGCCTGTCCAGGACTGTTTCCACAAGGCTCCAGGGAGAATGGTGACCTAGAGCTCTTCCAACTGGTCCCTTTGTATACATTATAAGTGCAGCCCAACTCTGTCCTGAGATAGGGGAGGGTCAGAGGTGAGGCATGAGAGTATTCATGTAGGGATACCTGGATATTCCAGGGGAGTCTGCTAGAAAGGTGGGTTCTCTTGTAAGTGCAGGAGCTGCCGACAGACAGTCACCACAGTAAAGCCAGGACTTTCAGCAGGGTCTTCCTCAGAGGGGAATCCGGGGAAGGAGACCCAGAGAACAGAATGTGCCAAGGCCCTGGTCAGGAAGCAGAAAGGGTTCTTCTTGAAGGGCAGGTGCGTTGTGCGGCAAGCTGAGGGCATCAGTGAGGGAGAACTGAGGCTGGAGGGCGGGGAAAGACGCTGATGTATGGGCATGAGCCTTCAAAGAGGTCAGAGCACCTAGAAGAATGTGAGCAGACAGGGTCTTCCCTTGAGCTTGCATGGACCCCAATTCTTCCTGAGTCTGGAGCCTCTGACCCACTAACCTGGCCTGGACTGTGGTGTGCACAGTCCTTAGCTCCATAACGCCAAGTTCTGCCCATCATGTGCTGGTCTCAGACATGACCAGGCATAAGGGCTGCCCCTAATCTGAGCTCACGTGAGCAGACCAAGGCTGACTCCTACCGACATTTTGCGTAAGCTTTTGTTATGGGGACAGCATCCCTGTAACTAGGTCCCTAAGTGTTACAGCAGGGGGGGCAGCTGAGGGCCTCCCACCCCCAGGGAGTGGGCGATTGATCAGTTTTAGGTCATCTGAGAATCAAGGGCCTTTGGGGAAAGAGGGTGGCTCCTCATCACATGTTCTTGCTGCCCTGTGGGGCATGGGGCATTGTCCTCAGAAGAACCCTGGCTGCCCTAACTTCTCCATGGCAGTAGACATCTGCTAACAGGTGTACTTCCACTGAATACAGAAGTATAAGACACCTCAGGGCAGTGTGAAGGACAGAGCCTGCCATTATTAACTCCTGTGGTGGGTCATCTTTCTAACACTGAATACCTGCTATGTTCTGCCCAGGGCTCTGGTGAGTGATGGATGGGCTGGAAGGTGGCAGTCCCAGAGGGACCCTAGCCTTGAGGTTTTCATACTTTTGGTCTAAGCATCTTGTATTACTGTCCCATAGATCTTGTCACCAGGGCCGGTCACCAGCAGAACAGACATTCCTTATGTGTAGGGTCCCAGTGTCCAGGACTCTAGGGACTATCGGGAGTTTGGAAGTCAGTTGCTGGCCTAGGATGCAATGACACCCCAGGCTACTGCCTGGACTCCATCCATCCTCCAGTTCACAGATGGGAGAGCTGCACCCAGGAGACCACTCTGTCACTGTCACTGAGCTCTGCAGCCTCAAGTAGATGGGTGTGGTGGACTGGGCCATCCTTCAGCCCCTCAGAGGCTGCCTGGAACTTGTCTAGAGCTGGAATTTTCACCTTGTGGGCAGGCCCTGTCAGGGGTATCGTCAGGGTGAGGCCTGGAAAGGGGAGATCTTTCCTGGGCCAGTGGTCTAACTCACCCCAGTGACCTGAGTATAGTTTTGTATCCTTGGGGCCTCAGGTTTTCCCTCGTATGCCGGAAGGGGCTGAGGCTAAGCCCCCACTTCTCTCAGAGGTGATTTTGTCAGCAGCCCCGAGGGAGGGAGAAATGGAAAGTGGCTAACCCTTATCCCAAGGCACCATGGGTGAGAGGGTATGGCTGCCCAAGGTCCTTCTGCTTTCTCTCAGTATCTCTACAGGATCCATAGAGACACAGACCCCAGGACCCTGACCTTCTGTCCCCTTGTCATCTAGCCAGGTCTTGTCCTCAGGGCCCAGTGCCCCCATTGGGGCACTATCTACAGGGCTGCACAGCAGCATGTGTGGGCCACCCTGGGTCGGAACAAAAGCCTGGGGCGCAGGCAGGCCTGCATGTTCGGACCTGGCAGGCCTTTCCCTGGTGCTCTGTTTATGACAACGGCAGTGAGGAGCTTAGAGTGGAGACACTGACTCAGCCAAGCCGGGTGCGGCCGGGTGGGGTGGGAGCCAGAGGGGACAGAGGGACACAGAGAGATAGAGAAGAACAGATAGGCACATAGAAACACACACACATATGCATGCACACACACACACATGCACACACAGTCATGGGACTACACAACTACATCTGTATGTGCTCACAGATGTATGTATGTGCAAACGCACTCACAGACTCACACACAAGTATACACCCACTTACACATGTATGCATGCTCATGAGCTTAGTATATATCTGATATGTTTGTGTGCATATATGCAAATGTGCATGTACACACACATACACACACTCACACATATGCACATACTCATACTCACCTATACACAGGCACACACACACACACACACACACACACACACACACACACACACACACACACACCTTCCTCACTCACACATGGGATCCACAGCACCTCTGCAGGCCCAGGGTCAGATCTACTCTGAGAGGGCTGGCTTTTGCAGCACATACAGTATGGCACCTGAGTCACCTGTGGTACTCGAGCCCTGGCACATGTGTTACTGCCCCTGCATTACTTTACTATCAGAGGCTTCAAGGGGCGTTTGGTATCACCACTGGGGCAGAAGTAAGCACAGGTTCAAGGCAGCCTGCCTAACTTGCACTGGGCAGAGCCTGGAGATTGCCATGGGGTCAGTGGTATGTTGGCCCACCTCACTGTCCTGTCTCCAGCCAGCCCCCTGCTACACACAGATGCCCCCAGCCCCGAGCTCTGTGTGCTAGGGTGCAGGCTTGAGATTTCGCTTAGGCAGAGTTTACACCTAGACCCTGGGGACTTAAGCCCACGCTGGAGCTGAGTGGCCAGGCTGGGTGGGGTACGGGCAGCCATAAGGGTCATACCAGACACTGCTCTGATTCCCTAGCCTTCCCCTTCCCAACTTCTGTGACCAGTAGCCACTCAGAACCCTGTTCAGACTGAGGTCTCTCTGGATGTAAGCACTACATCCATTGATTGGCCAGGGACATCAGGAGCCACCACGGGTCCAGGGATGCCCTGATCTCTGTAAGTCTCCATTTCTCAGTTATAGAGAAGTATAGACTGATCCTGTTGGAGACAGCATACTCCCTGCTCAGTTTAGACTTATGAGGCTGCTGGAGACCGGGTAGGCTGGGGTTGGGGGGGGGGGATTGTGGCTAAGCAGGGAGATCACCATCCATGTCCCACTGCTCAGGCATCTGTCTTGTGTGTGTGCCTGCCTACCGCAGCCTAGGAAGCTTTCTAGAAGATAGCAGAAGAGTACTGCTACCCCCTTTTGAAAGAGATTCTAAAGGGGACCCATTACACCTAGGAACCCTGAGTCTTAAGAGTGAAAGGCCTGGCAGGGTCACATGGCGCAGGGCTGGTGGTCTCTGGGGTTGGCTTTGGTGGTGCTGGTGCTGGCACAGCAGGGCTGTCTTGGGACTAAGCCTGTGTACCAATCGTCACTCTTTCCCTTCCTGTCTCCAAGCCCCCTGTGTACTCACAGCTAAGGTTTCCTTTGATTCCAAGGTTCATCTCCCCCTTCCTGATGTCCTCCACCAGTGGCTCCCACACCACATAGGAGGCCTTCTGGAGTCTTCTAGCCCCCTCACCCCCTGCTGGTCCTATTGGCTCACCCACAGGCACCCTTGCACCTGCCTCTCCTTGCTGCCTCCAAACCCCTACAGTCGCCCAGAGGGTTCCATTCAGCTGAGATCAGAGCCACGCCTCCAAGGATGCCCTGTCTTCTCAGAGGAAAGCCTGAAATCTCCCTGATTTTCTTCCAAGAACAATACTGTGGAGCCCCTGAGAACTGTCACTGCTCTCCCGGGATAAACTTGGGGTGCTCAATTCATTTCTCCTCAGGACTTTGGCACTGATGGTCCACCTGCCTGAAGCACCATTCCTCGGGCCTTCGCTTGTCTTTTCTTTCCTACCACTTAGGACTTCTCTCCAGCTTCATTCCCTGCCTGTCTCGCCCCAGTCCCTCCACTGCCCTCCAGCTGACCCCTGCACAGTCCGACTGCTGCCCTCTGCCTCGCAGCCCCACCTAACCTGTTTGCCCTGAGTCAGCATTCCCCCCCAAGCCCCCATGCTTAGCCTTCTGAAAGATGGGGCACCTATAGATGTCTCCTCAGGACCCTGGGTGGTCTGGCCAGGAGCAGGGCTGTTCTTGGTGGTGTGGGACAAACAGGCTTTGACATAGTCTGTGATGGAGGGAGGTGGGACTGACAAAGGTATATGAAGTCCTTGGTCTGAGGCAGGAGGTGGAGTGTACAGTTCTTCCAGTCTGGCCCTTAGGCCTCAGGGGCAGTGAAACTCAGGTGTCCCTTAGTCAGACTCCAGCTCAGTGGATCACATGATGTGTACCCTAGGGCTAGACACCATCTTGGCTTCTTCTCAGCTTCAAGTCTTTATGGAGAGCTGAGGACCTAGCTGGGGCTGACGGAGTCCCATGAGGACTCACGCTGAGAAAGACGGATGTGTGGAACCCTTCAGACCATCAAATGTGGTGCTTCTGTAACAGGCTGTAGCCAGCCAAACAGCTCTGTGGGTAGTGCACACACAGGTCTGAAGTCTCCACAGTGTGGCCATCATCACTACTGATCTTAGACATTTTCTCAGCCCCAGAAGAGACTCTGTGCCTTGAGTTATATATCCCATGCTCCTGTCCTCAGCAATGCCAGTTTACTTGCTCTCTGCGGACTGGCTAGCTGTAGATACTCCCGTAAATGGGAGCCTGCAAGGTGGGACCTTTCTGTCTGGCTTCATTCACCACATACCATGTTTCCAGGGCCCAGGGTTTTATGTTAGTGTTGCTTCTCTTTGAAGACAGAGTAATAATCCATTGTACAGGTAGGCCACATTTCCTTTCCTTTCCTTCTTCTTTTTTTTAATGTGTAAAGCCTGGCGTAGTGGAACACATTTTTAACATTTTTAATCCCAGCACTTAGGAGGCAGAGGCAGGTAGATCTTTGTGAGTTTCAGGCCAGCCTTGTCTACAGTGTGAGTTCCAGGTCACCCAGAGCTACATAGTGAGCTCCTGTCTCAAAAAAAAAAAAATTGTGTGTGTGTGTGTGTGTGTGTGTGTGTGTGTGTGTGAATGTGTATGAGTGTGTGTGTGTGGGTGTGTATGTGTGTGTATATGTATGCTTGTGTATGTGTGTGTATATGTATGTTTGTGTATGTGTGTGTGTATGTGTGTGTATATGTATGTTTGTGTATGTGTGTGTATGTGTGTTTATGTATGTTTGTGTATATGTGTGTGTAAGTGTGTGTGCATGTGTGTGTGACTGTGTGTGTATGTGTGTGTGAGTGTATGTATGTGTGTGGGTGTGAGTGTGTGTGTATGAGTGTGTGACTGTGTATGTGTGTGTGTATGTGTGTGTGAGTGTATGTATATGTGTGTGTGACTGTGTGTGTATGTGTGAGTGACTGTGTGTGTGAGTGTGTGTGTATGTGTGTGTGAGTGTATGTGTATGTGTGTGTGACTGTGTGTGTATGTGTTGGTGTGTGTGTATGTGTGTGTGAGGGTATGTGTATGTGAGTGTGTCTGTGTGTGTACTTGAGTACAGATATCCAGGGAGGCCAGAGGTGTTGATCCCCTGGTGCTAGAGTTGCAGGCAGTTGTACCACCCAACATGCATCCTCTGCAAGCGCAGTCAGTATTCTCCAAGCCATCTCTCCAGCCCCAGCGTACCACATTTTCTGCACCCACCCTTGACACATCCTTAGGCTGCTCCCACCTTGAGCTGCTATGGACATTTGTGTGTGGGATTCTGTGGGCGTGGCTTCGTTCCCTACTCATTCCTAGCAGTGCTTTGATGGCCACCGTCCTAGTGGGTATGAGCTGCTCCTTGCTCTGATCTAGGTTTGCTGATGACACTGGGCACTAAGTATCTTCTCATGTGTCCACTGGCCATTTTCATACTCTTTTTGAGAAACGTCTTTTAAGAGTATTTGTCTACATACTCCCTTTCTGGTGCCTTTTTAATTTTTATTTTCCAATCCTGGGAATGAAGCCTGAGGTCTCCTGCATGCTAGCAAGTGCTCTGCCACTGGGCCATGCCCACTGCCCCTTCTTTGCCCATTTTTAATTGGTTGGTTGCTTTTTTATTATTGACTTGAAGACAATACTGTTTTTAAAGAGGAGCAGCAAGGTCACACAGAGGTCACACAGGCACCCGCCTTCCCACACATTCCCAAGTGCTGAGTTCAAACAGAATATCGTGCATACCCAAGTACATGAGTGTGGACACATGACACACACACACCACGTGGGGTTGCTTAAGCATGTGCCTACCACAGAGACCCTGTAGGTATGAAGCTTAGGGAAACCTGTCTGGGAGGGGTCTGTGTGTGGCCACAGAGACATAGGAAGGCCCCTTGGCTGGGCCAGCATCACCCAAGTAGCCAATTTTAGGATCTGGACTTCTAGAGGGACTCCAGGCCCTGGGTGACGTCTGACTTTCAGTGACTTTGGCCTGGGAGCCCAGTCCCCACCATGTCCTGAGTATTGGGCAGTACGCTGTCCTTCTCTGGGCCTCAGTCCATCTCCTTGCTTAAGGTACTCGAGGGCCTCCCCAGAGCCCTTCTGAGAGAAAGCCAAGGGCTTTTGTAGCATAGCCTCCCCAGTGTAGCCCATGGGGTCACTGTGAGCTCTATTCTGGCATTTATAACATTCTAAAAATAGTGCATGGCCCATGGAGATGCCAGGAAGTGGCAGGTGGCTTGAGTGATAGATAGGTCTGGGGGTAGGTTTACCTCAGCTCTGCCCTGAGGCCAGGGGACCTGCCCAGTGGGGTTCTCTGGGGGTCAGTGTGAGGGGACACCAGGCAGCTGAGAGTCAGCTCTAGGGTCACACTGTAGGCGTGTGATAGGCAGGGGCTGCGTGAATTGTTTATGAGCCCAGCCTGCGTCACCTGGGTGGCGGCAAGTGTGAGTAACCTAAGGGGAACACTGAACTGGACAGTCGTCCTGGGGCTGGGCTAGCCTCTGCTTTGCACCTACGGTTCACCTACATGGCGTTGGTCTCAGAGGCTGCTCCCCTGATAGGCCTACTTAGGGTGAAGACAGAGGAGACTGCTGGGCAGTGCTGGAAGTACCAGTCCTGGAGGGGGGTGTTCTCAGCCAGCCTCACTGGACCCTGAGAAGTGCCTGGCCATCCTATGGTTCCTCTACTAGCCTTAAACCTCCTCTCCCTGTTGTTGATAGGGGTGGTGGCACTGGTTCTGTTTAGAGCCAGCTCCAGGACGAGGGGCAGGGGAGTGTTCTGTTTCCACAAGGCAAGTGGGAGACATGGGCGTCTAGAGGGGTTGTGGTTTGCCCACCCACCCCCAGCCTGGGGCAACTTCAAGCCCAGTGTTCCTCTGCTTTCACTGCTCCCAGCCTCTCTGCAGGCCCTCTCTGCTTTTCCCTTTTATTGGGCCAGAACCCCTCAGTTAAATGGGTGCTTGCTCTGATGTCTCCAAATGCCATAGGTGGGGGTGGGGGCGGAAATCTAAATCATCCAGGTTCCCCAAGGACCGGCAAGATTCAGAAACCCGCTGGGTGGTGGTGGCGCACACCTTTAAGCCCAGCACTCGGGAGGCAGAGGCAGGCAGATTTCTGAGTTCGAGGCCAGTCTGGTCTACAGAGTGAATTCCAGGACAGCCAGGGCTACACAGAGAAACCCTGTCTCGAAAAGCAAACAAACAAGACTCAGAAACCTATCCAAGGACTCTGGAAAGCTAGAGATAAGGGGTGGCCTCTATAAGCTCTCCTCACCCATCTCTGGTGTTTTGTAGGGAGGCTGGAGGCTCCATTGCTCAATGGTGCAGACCTGGGTAGAAATAGTCTCCCACCCCTAAGGACCCCTAGGTCTCTGTGAGCCAGGTATCCTCTCAGGACAGTTAGCGGTCACACAAACCATGCGTGCCAGCCCTCATTCACTTGATCCCTCTCCTTGCCATCAAATCACCCGAGCCCAGGCAGCAGCCACTGTCTGGAGCAAATTGTTTACCATCAGGAAGCTCAGTCTTCCCATCTAGGAAATGTGTCCAATTAAAATGGCCCATTCTTAGGAATGTTGGAAAGATAACAGTAAAATAAGATAACCGGATCCACCCACACCTGAGGACATAGACGGGGGCCCGTGGATGTAGGATGCATGAGAAAACCGACCCGAAAGTTGCCCAGAGGAAGCTCTGCCTACCTCCAGGATCCACTCTGGGACAGGGCTAGCATCCCAGCTGCATCCAGAGCCTTTGACTTGGGGATGTTGACAGCCACCAAAGGCAGAGTTGCCAGTGTTGCCAGGCAGGAGGCAGGGAGCCGTGGGTTCCTCTCTTTCCATAGAGTTCCTACCACCCTGGCCATGTTAAGTTACGGCTCATGGTGGGAGAGGATAGGCTGTCAGACTTTGGGGGCCAGGGCGAGGCCCTGGAATCCATCTCAGAGATCTTGGGAGCCATCAGTGGTTGTTGAACTATGTCTGTGAGCTCAGGCTGTCTGCGTCTGAAAAGGATGAGTTTTCTGAGTCACTTCTCCCTTGTTCTCTCCTGGAGGGAGCAGGCTAGAGCCTTGGGCAGCCCCAGCCAAGGCTCCAGGAGGTTATGGGGAAGCCTAGACTCACTCCTCCCTCCATACTCAACACCTGAGCATGCTATAGCCTGGGGTGAGTTACCAAGCCCAGTGAGCCAGCATCCAGGGCTTGTTCAAGAGAACACTTACAGCCTGCCAGTTGCAGGGACCCTCAGCCCATGACCCACACTCAGCCCTCTTGTTTGACCTCCTGTGGGTGTTCTTCTCCACAAACTACCACTTGCCTCTTGGTCCCCTTTCACTGTCTCTATGACAACAGACGGAGGGCTTGGCTCATTAAAACCAAATTAAAAAAAAATAAATAAATAAAACGGCCCTAGCAGGAGTGGCAGCCTGATGAGTCACTGCTGAGTCAGAGCAAGCATGGGCAGCAGAAGCAGGTGAGAGCTGAGGCCTAGGGGACACACTCAGGATACCCTGGGTTGTCCTGAAACACACCTGCCAGTCTGCTTGCCTGGGGCTTCAAGATAGGTTTCCTGGTCAGACTGAAAGAGGTTGAAGAGTGTCCCGTAGCTGCCTTGGCCTGGGTGGG